>NC_054484.1:115491456-115598763 GCF_017639515.1 Carcharodon carcharias | reverse complement strand
GCAGAAATAGCAGATGGCCGGACTTCAGTCTTTCACAGAGTGACAGAGTCACACAGTGCAGAAGAGACCCATTGGTCCATCGAGTCTGCACCAACAAGTGAAAAACGCCTGAGTTACCTAACTAATTCCATTTACCAGCACTTGGCCCACAGCCTTGTACGTTATGAGGTACCAGGTATTCCACCCCTCTTAAAGTATCTTATATTTCACCACTCTTCTATTTTTACTTAGTTCTGTTGAAGGGTCATTCGGACGCGAAACATTAACTGTGCCCCTCTCCGCAGATGCTGCCAGACATGCTGAGTTTTTCCAGGTATTTTTGTTTTTGTCTTGGATTTCCAGCAACTGCATATTTTTTGCATTTATCATGTTACTGCATGTTCACCATCCTGGCAGCAGCCACAATGTCATCATTCTGAAGTAGGCCGCTATTCCCACCGTCTTCCAACATCTTTCAGAACCCGATATTTGCCTCTTGGAGATCGAGCTTGCACCCTGGGTGCATGACTCTAAATACACATAAACTCACCACTCCCCCCACCAAATGTCCAAGTGAAAATGATGCAGAAATACCGAGAGCAATGGAGCCTCCAGCAACATCGCGGAGCAGCCCATTGTTATGCTGAAGTGATGCATCTGATTCCTAAACGGCTTGGAATTAAACCTGCCCTGCAACCTGGAGCAGGTGTTCAAGTCCATGGTGTTCTTCTGCACCCTTCACACTGTTAACAAGTAGAGACAAATAATGAAGCCGTTAATTGCTTTATGCAGTGATGCAATAAAGGCTAATTTGTGTCATTTCTTTCTGCACTGTCCAACTGGTGAGATCCTGAGCAAAGGACTTGCGGTGACTCTCATATTCACTACGACTGGCAGCACCATTCCTCCCCTAGAATTCAGCTGCAAGTGCTCCTGCATCATGCTCTACACCCTTGTTTCCGTAAGGAAAGATTTTTAGCTTTTACTTTTAAGTTTGATTTGTATTTCTTTATCTGTGTTAAGTAAACGTGAAGCTAAGTTTTAGTTTCACTCAAACGAGTTTCCAGATTCTGAGAAGTTAAAGCAAAAAAGAACAGAAATAGAACGGTGCTGTTGCCAAGCAACAAGTTTTCAGATAGACACCCCCCCCCACCCCTGCACCCCACCCACCACCGCCCCATGCCCACAAATCCCTGCAGTTTGAGTTCAGTTTGAAGACAGCTGCCAAGGGAGACTAGAACCAATAGGTCCAAAGTGAAAAAAACGGGAAACACAATCCTTACAAACTCCCAAAAGGTCCATCTGGTCAAACGGAGAGTAAGGATCTTGGAAAATGTACGTTAAGTGAAACTAAACATTATGAGCAGAGTGGGAGACTCCAAGCTTCAAATTTACATTTGAAAAAATCTGCCAGAACCAGATGTAACGTGATAAAAAGGCTTTTTAGAAGTCAGAAGTTGCAGATAAACATTTGAATGCCTGTAACACTTGTCCATGGGAATGTGACGCAGCGATACTATTAATGGCTGAGTCAGCGAGGAATAGTTCCTAGAACACAGCTTGAATGGATGTGATCACCGAGGGAAGAAGAGCATTGGAAGGAGAGCTAAGAACCCTGGTGCTGAACCCTTGCGCAAGACATCTGAGAGAAATTGTCAGTGTGTGAGCTGATTCCAAAGGGGGCTCTTGGAGATTGGAAAGTTTCCTGTAAGAAATGGAGTACAGTGAGAGCGGTTGTCTCATGTTGGGAAAAGCGAATGGAAAGACTTGAAAACAAACTCATTGCATTTCTTCGAGTTGTAATGGTCACTTGGATACAGTGTGGTGGGTCTGGATACAGGTGTTCTCTTGGGGTTTACGTGGACTGTGTACATACTATGAACAGTAGAGTATAATACAGACTTCGTAACTTGTGAAATCCTTACAAGAATAAATATCTATTTTTTTTAGCTGTCTTTCTATCTATCTATCTGTCTATATATCTATTCAGATATATAAATATATATATAGATATATAGAGAGAGAGAGAGAGAGAGATGTTGCTGAAAGAGCATCGCAATATTGTTCATCTTGTCTTGTTTATTAAAAGTTTTTTTGTTAAAGCTTCATTACATATCTCCACTGATTCTGATCAGTAGTCACTCTTCACATATTTAAACAATGAATGCAAGCGTTAGGGTCTATCCAGCTGTGCTGCACACTGGGATTCGACTTGTCCAGTTGCTACATCATCAGGTATGATAACCATATCATCTCCATGGAGAGGGCATAGGCAATGACTCCAGGAAAGTGTAGGACACCTCAAGAGGAGGAGGAGGAGGCAGGGAGAATATTTCATTGGTGCCTTAGATCCAGACAGGCTGTCGGAGAGTGCCTGATAATGCTCTGATTCCCATTGAACAGCTTCACTCTCCCAACATTCTCCCCTGTTAAAACCATTTTGGAAACCCCATCACAGCTTCCCCTTGGTCACTTTCAGTAATAAAAATCTGGAACACAAACTTGATTATTAACATATGTATCCAACAACACATTCAATTATACAGACAAAACTGAACTATTCACACGTCTGGGTTCGATTAGTGCCTATACATTATTTTCCCACGACTTAACTAGTGCTCCTACATAGTACATCCCCAGTGTCAGCAGCATGGCTTGTGGTAGGCTGCTGACTTTAACTGCGGGAGGCTGCAGATAGTTTTGCTGGACAGCCTCGAGCAGGTCCGGGACACACGGACTCATATGGGGACTGCACCACCTCGACATGGGCAGCAGCAATCTGGCTGATGGGGGTGACAAGGACACTGGCAGAGTGGCATTGAATGGAGAACAAGTTATGTTAGCTGGAGAGAGGGCAGCAGGTTTGTGCTCCAAGGAGACACTGCCATTCCCATGGGCCGGAATCTTAGCCATCCTAGTAATCTGCTGGAGCACATGTTGCTAGACGGCTGAGAGAGTCTGCATGTCAATTTGAACACTGAGCTCCACCACCAAGGTGACATCAGTCTGAGCCTCCATGACAGCAATCATGGATCTCATTAGAGCAGTCAGAGCTTCCACTGCAGGGATGAGATTTGGAATAGATTCGGTCTGTACTGCAGAGGAAGTTTTGACAATGTCCAACAGATACTGTATCACAGCTGGGTCCACTAGTGCTGTCATGGAGTTAGTGTCCACTTCCAAATGCCCTCGCAAAGGTCCCATCTGAGTCCCCTATATCAGAGCCCGTCGGTGATCACACTCTCCGTTGGGCTGTCACAGGAACTATCCTTTCCACCTTTCCTGGCTGCAGCCCATTGCTGCTCGGTGATTCACCAAATACATATTTCTACTCTGCACTCTTCTCCATTTTTCATACATTGCAAATATTTCAGCTGATTGTGATGGGTGTCAGATCAATAGACCGGGCTTCATCATCAGTGATTTCATTTTTCTCCCTTCTCCGTCTTTACTACCTCCCTCACTCCATTCCCACCGCACACACCAACCCCCCAACACCACCCCTCCACCCGCCCCACACCCACCACCCCCCCCCCCTCTCTCTCTCTCTCTGTTTCTCTCTCTCTCGCTCTCTCTCTCTCAGTCTCTCTCTCTCTCCCTCTCTCTTGGCCCACATCTCTCTCCCCCTCTATCTCATTGGGTACCTGTCTGTTTTTTGGCTGACATTGCCAAGTTTGAATTCAGAAGTGGGTGTTTGTTGTGAGGGATTGTGGGTTGGATGGAAAGCAAGATGTCCATTGTCCCACCAAGTGCAGTTTATATATGATCATTCCAGACTGCAGGATGAGTGTGAACTGGACCTTCAGAAATGACATAAGGCATGAACACAACATTCTACTGAATACAGGCGGAGATAACTAATGCTACAGGCTATGTCACAGCCACTCCCATGATACAGAAAACCATCTCCTCCCTCAGGCATAGGGGATGAAGGTTTGCCTGGTCCCCTCTGGTCCTCTGCCACTCCCTGTGTTTAAGGGGTCACGTTGTCCTGCCAGCGAGAGAGGGCAGAATGTCAGTGATAGTGTTGTACTGCGGTAGGTGATGTATCTGTCGTAGCTGAATAGCTGGAGTTACGTTGAGACAGGGATTGGTTTGTGTGCGGGTGGTATCAGTGGAAGGTGTGTGAGAGTGAGGTGGTGATGGTTAATATTCAGCATTAGTCCTGAGTGTTCAGGACTGATTGGTGAGTGAAGGAGGTGTGGTACATTGAGCTGTGTGAGAAGTTGGTGCTTTTGTTGGTAGGTGATGCAATGTGGAGATGGATTCAGTGACCATTCCCACCCGTGTGAGCACAGTGAACTTCTTTTGGCACTGCTGACAGGTCACCGAGGACAGACACCTTACATTGGCTCCCCTTTCAACCTGTTCCCATCCCCATTCGGAGATTCTTCCTTTTGGATCTGTAACCCGCACCACCCATGGGAACATGGACTCATTCCACCTGTAAAACCTCCTCCAAATTAGTGTCCCATTAACTTTTGTCAATTATCTTCAATGTGTGACTTCGTATTCCTGAAATTTCAGCAACTTGAAACAATGTCATCTGAGCCACTCTGATCAAAACATTCATGAATTTGAAATCTAGAGCTAATGTCCCCTTACATTTAACGGTACTGCAGAGACAATCCCATCATTTTCAATCTCTCCTGATTCTGTGAAACATTCCAATAAATGACCTGTGTATCTTCACCACTTCGTTTCATTCTTCCCAAATTCTGATGATAAGAGTTGGACAAAATCCCCCCACCAGGGCCTCACAAATTCTGTGCATAAAATTAAATTTTCTTCCTCGCTATTTTCATGCCTGTCTGAATTTAAATCCATGAACGCTGCATTATTTTATTTTTCAACTGCCTTCTCAACCTGTCCTGCCACTTTCAAAGATCTTGTGTGTATTCCCAATCCTGGGGTTTCATGTCCTGCTAGATGCAGGGATCTGGCCCGGAATCACCAGAGTTAAGGTATTTTTTTCTGTCTATTTTTGCTTTCAAAGTGAATATCCAATAGATAATTGATTCCACAGCGCATTCAGAGCTTGCTGCAAGAACACTAATGGACAATCACACACACGCACACACAAACACACACACACACATTTCAGGTCAGGTCCCCGAGGTGTTGTTTGTTACAGACACGTTGTCTACAGAAAATGAATGAGACAATGTCCACTCGGGAATGTGTGAATCCCCTTCTTCCTGCCCCAAGACACTGTGATCACACCCATTGTTGGCTTGCAGCTGAAGGCAAAGCTGAGTGCAGATTATTACCATGTAAGTGTGGTCATGGGTGATCAGGGAGAGGTTAATAATCCATTGGACGTTCCGATTTAAGGAATCACCTCAAAAAAAGAGGACCAGGATCAGGAAGGTGTAAAAAGAAACAATCCTAAAGGAAATTCTTACTGCAAAAGGCTGAGTGTCTTGGGCAGCCATTGCGAGATTGTGCAGGGAGATCAGTTGAAGGACCGAACACCTGAGTCAGACGCTAACTCTCAGGGTTCCTAAGCAAGCTGTGTCATTGTGAGTATGGACTATTTCTTAGAGATTTAATAAAGGTGTTTTACATTTAGTGTAGCAGTTTCCAATAAGTTTTGTGTTATCAACGTGAAGAGTGGAGATCAGGACATTTAGACCAGAGAGCAGAGGATCAGTAGCCCAATGAAAAGGATTGAGGATATTTTAAGTCAGTTTTAGGATTTGGTAAGTATAAACGTTGAGCATGAAGATTCAATTGCCATTTCAATGCTGTCTGTCTCTCCGTTATGTGTCCTAACATTAGAGAATGAGGGAGGATGAGGCAGCCTGAGAAAATGAAAGAGCGAGAGAGAGTGAGAGACAGAAAGAGAGAGGAGAACAGAGAGAGACAAAGAAAGGGAGTGAGGCAGAGAAAGGGACAGTGAAAGAAAGGCGGAGGGAGAGAGAGATGAAGAGCGTGAGAGTTACAGAAACAAAGAGAGAGAGGGACAGATAAAGCAAGACAGAGGGGCAAAGATAAAGAAAGAAAGACAGACACAGAGAGAATGTTAAAGAGAGAGGATCAGAAAGAAAGGGAGACACGCACAGAGAGGGAGAGAGTAACTGAGAGAGAGAGAGAAAGAGAAAAAGAATCAGAACAAGAAAGAGAGAGAGAAAGAGAGGAAGAGAAATAGGGAGGTAGGCAATAAATACACAGTGAGAAGCTCAGAAAACTGTATTTTGAAAGTGGAATAACTTATTTTTGTGAGCAAGTTTTGCGTAGAATTATTAAACATTACTTACAGATAACGTTCAAGATGCTGCACGTTTGAAGATCAGAAACCCACCTCCCAACTCGGCCGTGATAGGAATTCATTTGTCAGAGGCTTCACTATGTGACCTGATTCTTGAGAGGCAGCAGGAGAGGGTAAACTTTACAACCACAGCAGGAATGTGGCCAATATCGGGAAATTGTTGTGCACCAATGGTTTGTAACGCTCATTAGGAAGAGTGAGGGATTTGCGGGATAAATTAAAAGAACAAAGACCAGTTTAATGCAGTTTTCTGTGGTTGAGATGGCGGATTTGGGTGGGTTTCTCTGCCTGCCCCTTCATCTCCTGGTAAGGGAGAGAGAAAGGAGAGGGCGAGTGGATAACAGAGAGAGAGGGGGAAAGGGGTGAGGGTAAGGGGACTGTGGAATTGAGAGGGAAAGCTGAGACAATAGTGGGAACAGGAGTAGTTTGAGAAAGGGGAGGGGCTAAGGAGCAAACAGGGACACAGAAAAAGCGTGAGGGCGAAACAGGGATGTAGAGGGTAATGGAATCGGTGGTCGACGGAGCATGGTGTTTGAACAGAGACAGGAACTGGGGTGTATCTTGTGTGTAGCCACTGCCCAGATCCTGTTACATCCTCCCAGAGATAGTGTTTTGCACACAAACCCGGTTTGGTGATTTAAAGAAAGTGTCCCAAAGGGATTGGTTTTTCCTTCCCAGTTTAAAGGTGGAGTTTAACACTTTCTTGGTGACAGAGGTGGGGGGGGCGGTGATCCTAAGATCAGAACACAGACACTGTTGGGGTTTGCAGCAAGCTTGAGCTGAGGGAAGGACTGGCTTCCCATGTCCTATATGATTCAGAACTCCTTGCCACTTGTGGGATCTTGCTGTGTTTACGCATTTCTTATCTCTGTGTCTGATGATGTCCCTTCCCCTTTAAATCTCTCTCCCTCTCTCTGTCCTTATTTCTCACCCTCTCTTTCTCTCTGCACAGCTATTTGTTTCTTTTTAATCTATTTAATCTTTTAAAATATGAAAATAAAAACACGCCAATATGATGTGTAATTATTCTAATTTTGGGGGAGGATGGGAATGGATGTGATTGGGTGTGGATGGAGTGTCTCACATTTGCCATTTAAGCTTTCCAGTCCTGTCCCTGCAGTTTTGGGGGTGAGTTGTGGATGGAGGGGATTGTTCTGTATCCCGCCGACATCCACCCCACCCCCACACGTCTCTCTCTCTCTCTCTCTCTCTCCCTACCTCTCTCTCTCTATCTCACTCTTTATCTCTCTCTCTGTCTCTACACCACTCTGTTGCTCACTGTCTCTCCCACTTTCCCTTTGTCAATCTCTGTTCACCTCCTGCTACATCACTCTTTTTCACTCTCTGTCTGTCTCCTGTCACCTCATTCTGCCCCAAACTCCACCCCTCTCTCTCTGCCTATCTCTTCAGCTAATTGTTTCCATAATACATCATCTAATAAATGTTTAAAAATGCAACATTGTGACTCGTCATTATTTTAATTGTGGGGGAGTTGGGGCAAATAGGATGGGGTGTGGATGGAGTGTGCCCAATTTGCCACTTTCCCCTTCCAGCTCTGCCTGTGCGGATTTGGTGGTGAGCTGTGAATGGAGCTGATTGTCTTGTTTAACTGGCCCCTCTTCTTGTCCCTGAGGTTTTAGGGCAGGATCTGTGAGTGAGTGTTAAAGAGTTAGAAAGCTTCAAAGTGCAGGTTTTTCTTTTGCTGCCTGACATTCCGAACAAGATTTACCCTTTCAATCAAAATCACTGAGACTGAGTTATCTGGGGATTAACATTTTGATTCTTGTGGGATCTTGGTGTGTGAACAATGCTCCTACAGAAAGGGGAGATTGAGCGAGAACAGGAAAAAAGGGCAAAACAGAGGGGACATTGAGTCAGCAATGGTGACGGGGCTCAGAGACAATGGATCTGGGGGTCTTGGAGTATTTTACTCGATGTCCATCTCCCAGTCCCTGGAGAAAATCCGCTCACCAAAATCTTCCGGAAGGGTGGAGTAGTTACAGAAATAACACTGGTGCATTGAGATGGTGAACCTCGGGCCCTTGCTGTGCTACTTTCTTTAAAAGAAATTTTTTTCATGCTTTATTTTCATCAATTCTCACCTAAGAAACTTTTCCATGACATTTCTCAGAGTGCGATTTGTGGAATCTTGCTGTGCGTGAATAAAGGTGGCAACTATACAAGTGCCATGGATTGAGAGTTTTCTGACATTTTAATTCACTTTATTCAGGTTCTGACCATCTTTTTCTCTCTCCTTCTGCCTCTCCATTTGACGGAATGAGAGAGAGACAGGGGTGTGTGGAGCGAGGGAGAAAGGCAGAGTGAGGGAGAAAGGTGAGGGAACGAGAAGAAAGAGATAATGGCACACACAGAGAGGGAGAGAGGAGAGTTGTAATGGACACAGCAAGAGAGACAGAGAGAAAGAGAGAGGCAGCACAGGAGAGAGAGAGAGAGAGATGTAAATAGAGACAGACAGCAGGAGAATTAAATAGATAAACAGCCGCTGGGGAAGAGGAAACGAGAAAGAGCGAGGTAAAAGAGAAAAATAGGCAGAGAGACAGATAAATATGAATTCGAATGAAACAGTGAGAGGGAGAAGGAGAGAGAGACAGAGTGAGGGTAGACGGAGTGAAAGCTCAGCTTGGGGGAAGTGATATGAATCAGAAAGTGCAAGAGAGAGAGTGACAGGCAGAGAGAGAGAGAGAGAACGCAAAGATAGAGAGAGAAAGAGAGCAGGAGAGTGTGAGAGAGGGGCAGAGAGAGAGAGAGAGGCTGGATTAATGAAGCATAAAGAGGGAAAAATAGAGGGAAAAAACAGGCAGAAAGAGAACTTGAAAATGCAGTGGGAGAGAAAGAATGAGAGAGATAGAAATGCAGAGGCAGGGAGACTGGCAGGCAAATGAAAAAGGGACAGATTGATGCAAATAGTGAGAGGGAAGTACAGATGGAGGAACAATAGAAGGGTTGGGGTGGGGTGGACACACCGTCACTGGTGAGGACAGGGGAGGAAAGGTAACAAGATTTCCCATGTGCCAACGTCTCTGGTGGTATTGTACGTAGCATCTTGCTGTGCAGAGTTTCAACAGGGCACTGATTGAAGATTATTGAAGATTGAAGACTACACTCACATTGTGACAAGGGCTCCCATACAGAATGCAGGCTGCCAAATAAGCAAACAGGATTCCCACTCTTTGAATGTGAACCAATTCTGTTACTATCAAGAACGGTTCCTACATTCATGCGCCTGTTGCCCTGTTATTGTTCACAACTCATATATTCCTCATGAACTGAGGCTGCCTCGAACAAACCCATGGCTGCACCGGTGGATAGTTGTAGATAAAGAGGATACTCTGTCTGTGTAGGGGGCTGCTCACTATTGTAAGAAGGCTTTTTTTTAACCAGTACTTACAATTATTCACCAAAATGCCAACTTGTGATAAAAACAACCATCTTGCATTAAAAACATTGTCTAGTATTAACTTGCAATGAAGTTGTAAAGGGTCATAGACAACTTAGAAGAATATAACATTCTCAGAAACTTTATGTGTATAACACTTGTGAATCTGTTTCTAGCTTTTCAGAATATAATCGTTTTCAGGTGTCAGAGAAACAGATAAAAAACAAAATGCACCATGGTTATCAGCCAAAGAGTTAACCTGAATCGCAGAGCTGGCCCATTTATCCTTTTCAAGTGTTTAGCTACATGTACCATGTAGGCCTGAACATTGGAATGTGCCAGTCTGAAAACACTCGGTCATGGGCAAGGATCTGCAATGGGAAACTAAGAGGTTTCATTCAATCAAAGAGCATCTGTCACCAAGTTGATTGTCCTGCATGATGTCTCCCACCACCCCTGAGACGTCCCACTTTGGACTCACTCCCAAATGACCTCTGGGTTCTCCTGTTATGTCTGACTCCCACATCACCACTCCCACCAATCCTTCCTCACGTCCAGTGCTTGTTATTTAATCTCTGCTTCCTTCCACTGTATCAAGAACCTTCTGATATGTTCACTCAAGGCCATTTAGTTTATTTCATTACTGGATTCAGTAACACATGTGAAAATATCAACAACTCCTCAAGCAAAGGGCTAACATCTTCCCCACAGTGATGAATAACTCCATTGTGTATTTCCCTTCCTTGGAGTGAACTTAATGATAATTGTGATACTGAAGTGCAAAAACGGTGGTTTGACCAACAATTCCACTTGTTACCTGGCGGCCATGGCAGTGGTGGATCTACTGGTCTTGCTCCTGGACCTGACACTGATACACATGTAGATTGTTTTTTTTTCTGAACAGTTTCAGTTTCTGGTTTCCTTCCCCGTGTGTAATATCCACGCTGTCCTCCATTGTGCAGCAACTGAATGTTCTGTCCGGGTCACTGTCACTTCCACCTTTGAGCGATTTCTGGCTATTTGTTGCCTGAAGCTGAAAAGTAAATATTGCAGGATGAAATTGGTGGCTGTAGTCCTGGGAACAATGAGAGAGCTGAGCTATTTAAAGAGAATTTTCTGTTATCTTATGTTCACAGGCCGGTATTCGTTTTATGACCTTCCCTTTTTTTTAGGTCAAAGTCGATGTTGTGTTCTCCCCTTTATGGGGAACAATCGAGTTCCTCCACCGCACTTTAACCCCATGTGTCCCATTTGTCCTGATTCTGCTGCTCAATGTTCTCACCGTCAGCCACACCATAATGAGCAGCAGAGCCCACAGGAGACTCCCGGCCTCACAGCAGTGGGGAGAGACCCAGAGACCCAGAGATGGAGTGTAGAAGCAAATCGATCATTTTACTGTTTGTGATCTCAGTCAATTTCATCCTGTTATGTTCAACGTTAATGGTTTATTCCCTCTGGAGGCGAATGCAGTATCTGGTGTTGTATTTTGTGTCTTTAGATCGGTTTGTTCTGGAATTGGGCTTCATACTGCAGCTCCTGAGCTGTTGCACTAACACTCTGATATAAGCGGTGACAAAGAGTTAGTTCAGACAGCAGTTGAGGAATATCCTGAAATATTCCTTTACTCCACTTCTTCAATTCATTCAATGAAAACAGGAAAACAGTCACTAAGAGTTTAATTTGACTGTGCTCTCTATCTGTCACAGATACCTGTCTCTCATTCGACAAAAACAAACACACTTCTGAGCATCTCCTGCAACCAATTGGCCGGCTTGTATGTCCATCATTGCTGTCGCTCACTGATTGGATATAAATGCCCAACCCTTGACAGCTCTGCCCTCTAATTGTCAGGGCTGCCTGGCCATCAGAGATACCCGTGAATAATTGGTCTGAAAAAAGACTACTCACAGTATCTGTGCCATATCAATGGCTCTGATTCCTGCACATCACGTTGCCACTCAATGATTGGATATAGAGAAACACGCCCCTTACTGCTCTCAATCCCACATTAGCCTCGCTGCCTGTCGATCGTGGGAAATCTTCACTGACTAGTCAACGAAATCCACCTAATAATATTTGTTCTCTATTATTGGCCAGCTTGCATTTCGATCATGGATACCTCTGAACGATTGGACGGAAAACCCTAACAGCTAACATCATTTCCATTCCACTGGTCTTCTAGCCTGTCTAACAATAGACAGAGAGAGGGAGATGTAAAAGGAACGATGCAGAGATAGAGGGTGAATGGACGAAAGAGACGTGGAAGGAGGGAGAGGGCTAGGGAGACTGAAGAAAGAGGAAGCAATTTGGTGACGTACACTGGGACAGAAAGAAAGCGATAGAGAGAGAGAGAGAGGGAGGGAGAGAGAGAGAGAGAGAGAGCTGGAGTGGGAGACAGAGAGAGATAACGAGCAGGATACACAGTGAGAATGAGTCATAAAGATTTACAGAGAGAGAGGGAGCAAAGGCTGATAAAGGGATAGAGAAAGTAACGAGGCAGGAAGATAGGCAGAGAGACAGAGATAGAGTGAAAGAGATTGAGGCACAGTTAGAGAGAGACAGAGGAAGAGACTGATAGAGAGAGCGAGACAGAGATAGATTTTGGGAAAGACTGAGCGAGGGGGAGAGGGAGGAACACAGGGTGGGAACGGGTGATAGAGTGTGAGTTAGAGAGAGAGAGAGAGGGATATGGAGAGGTAGTGAAGGATACATAGAGAGACAAGTGGGAGCAGAGGGAGAAGTGGAGAGAGAGAGGGAAAGAGAGAGCGAAAGAGACAGAGCAAGAGTGATTTAGACACAAGGAGTGAAAGACTGAGGTTTTGACAAAGAGAGAGAGAGACAGAAAGGTGGGAGAGGAAGAGATCGAGAGAGGGAGGTAGAAAGAGAGAGAAAGATAGACAGGCAGACAGACAGGTGTAGATAGAGAAATAGACACAGTGAGGAATTTGAACAACTAATGGGAGTGTGAGATTGACTGGGAGCATGAGGTGGGGAGGAATCGTGAGAAGGAGATAGATTGATTCAGGGAGAGATAGAGATGGAGATAGGGAGATTGAGACAGGGAGGGAGGCGGAACTGCAGACAGAGAGGCAGGCAGAGAGGCTGGTAGAGCGACAGAGAGGGAGGGGCCAACAGCTTGAGAGAGACAGAGTGACAGGAAGGAACTGACATGGCGACAGGACAAAAGATAGAGACAGGGAGTGTGACAGAGTGGGATATACAGAAATAAAGAGAGAGGCGATGAAGCAGGCCATAGAGGGCAAATGATAAAGACACAGAGGGGGATAGAGAGAGAGGGAGAGAGAGAGAGAGAGAGAAAGAGAGAGAGAGAGAGAGAGAGAGACAGATCAATTTCTTCTCTCTCTCCTTATCTCACTCTTTGTTCCTTTGCCTCTCTCTGCTCCCCTCTCTTTCTGCCTAACAGTGTCCTTCTTTCTTGTCTCACTCCGTGCCTCTGTCTCCCTCTCCTTTTCCTCTCTCTCTGTCCTTCTTTCTTTGCTTCTCTCTCCCTCTCACCCCATCTGCGTCACTCACTCTCTCTCTCTCCCCGTTAACTTCTTTGTGTTGGCCCCGCTCACTTTATCTCTGCCTAGAAAGGAAAGAGGCAGAAAGTGTATGGCTGAGTTGGAGAGCTGGGTGAAGAGAAGGAGATCGGTTTTGAGTGGCCTGGAGACTATGATTGCCCGAGTCCCAGACACAGACAATGAGGATTTTATCTTCCTGACTTGGTGATGCTGCAATTGATTTTATGCCCTCAATCTCTGGGGTGCCCCCTCAACATTCAACCCTACAAAAGCCACCATTGCACTTAATTATAAGTATTCCTCTGTTATTCTGGGGCAGCCTGTAATAGTTCGGAATAGGCCTCATTACCTGTGATTCCCTCATTAATTATGAGGGCTCCTCATTAATTCTGAGACCCTCACCCCCATTAATTCTGAGGGCCACCAAATTCTTTTGAGGAGCCCCATTAATTCGGAGGCCATGAATTATGACATCAACCCCCATCAATTCTGAGGGTGCCCAACTCATTCTGGGGATGCCCGATTCATTTTGAGCTGCCCCCATTATTTCTGTGGGCCACCAATAATTCTCAGTCCCCTCCTATTAATATCAAATTCACCACCATTAATTCTGAGGTTCCTCGATTAATTATGAGGAACCGCCATTACTTCTAAGCGCCCCCAATAATTCTGAGGGCCCACCAAGTATTCTGAGTTTACCCCCGTTAATTCCGAGAGACCCCGATTTATTCTGTGTTTCCCCGATTTAATCTGAGTGCATCACGTTAATTTTCAGATGACCCCGTTAATAATCAGCAAACCCAATTATTTTGGTGCCTGTCTGAGAACCCTCCAGTAATTCTGAGGGCACCCTATAAATTCTGAGGCACCACCATTAATTGACGAGGATCCCAGGTTTATTCTGAAAATCCCCATTTCTGTTTGAGTGCTGCCTGCATTTTATTGCCACGTTGCAAAAAAAAAATGCAACGAAGGATTGTCCTTTGCTCGGGTCTCATTTACTACCTCCACCCAGCTCATGCTCCCACATTCCAACGCAGTCCAGCGCTAGCCCATTCTCATCCAATCCACCCCTTTTCTCAACCACCACATATTCATTCAGTCCCGGGTTAACCCTCTCCCATTCAACACAAATCACCCCCTATCACCACATAAACACTTATTTCAGGACTGTCGCTCTCTCATTCACCTCCCAAAACATCCTCCCAAATATC
Source organism: Carcharodon carcharias (assembly GCF_017639515.1). Classification (NCBI taxonomy): domain Eukaryota; kingdom Metazoa; phylum Chordata; class Chondrichthyes; order Lamniformes; family Lamnidae; genus Carcharodon; species Carcharodon carcharias. The sequence continues at coordinate 115,584,378 of NC_054484.1, read as the reverse complement.
ACCCGTGACATACCGCCTCAATGCAAGACTGTCCCTCTCCCATTCACCCCAATTAGTTCATGCACCAAATATCGCCTCCGACCCGGGTTGACGCTCGCTTATTCACCACCACACTAGCCCAACCACCCCCCCCCACCCCAGCCCCCAGCATAATACCTCCCAAATCATATACAGTAGGTCCAGGAGTTTCCCTTTCCAATTCGCCACCCCAACGCTACCAATCACCACCACATATGCCCACGATAGAGCCCATGAGCTATATGGCTCACATTGAACATACACAGTAGATATAAAAAGTATACAATTGTAATGAAGAAAGTCAGAGTGCAAATGATCTATCTAGATAATTTAAATACCATTTCACTTTCTGTAGTCAAAATGTGTTTGACTCATTCATGGAATGTGGGCTTCGGTGGCTCAGAATTTATTGTGCATCCCAAGCTGTGCTTGAGAAGGTGGAACTGAGCTGCCTTCTTGAACAGCTGCAGTCTTGTGCTGTAAGAATACACATAGTGCTGTTAGGAATGGAGTTCCAGGATTTTGACCCAGCGACAGTGAATGAACGACCAATAATATCCAAGTCAATATGTTGAGCGTGCTGGAGGGAAACATCGAAGTAAAGGTCTTCCTTTCAAGCTGCCCTTTCCAGTTGGTAGTGGTCGTGGGTTCAGAACGTGTTGTCGAAGAAGCATTGGTAAATTCCTGCAGTGCATGTTGTAGATGGACAGCACTGCTGCTGCTGTGTGACGTTGGAGGAGGGAGTGAATCCTTGTTGATCTATTGCCAGTGAGGTGAGCCGCATTGTGCTGAGTCATGCCAAGCTTCCTGAGTGTTGTGGGAGCTGCGCTCATCCAGGCAAGTGGGGGATGTGCCATCACGGTCATGACATGTTTCCTATAGATGGTGGAGAGTCTTTGGGGGCTTTGGATGTCGTTTGCTAGTCGCACCATTTCCAGTCTCTGAAATGCTCCAGTAGCAAAGACATTTAAATGGCCAGCCCAGTTCAGTTTGTGGTCAATAGTATCTGCCAGGATATTGACAGTGTTGAATAAGTTAATGTCAAGGCCATTGAATATCGAGGGACAATTATTGGGTTATTTTTTGATGGAGTTGGTAATTGCCGGACAGTTGCACTGCGTGATTGTTACTTGCCACTTTTTGGCCGAACCCTGGGTGTTGTTCATTTCTTGTTGCATTTGGACATGAAATGCTTCAGTATCTGAGGAGTCATGCACGCTGCTGTTATTCGTGCAATGTTCAACAGAAATCGCCTTCTTACCTTATGATGGGGGAAGGTAATTGGTGAAGGAGTGGAAGTTGGCTGGGCCGAGGACACTACCCATAGGAACTCAAGCAGTGATGCCCTGGAGCTGAGATCACTGGCCTCCAACAACCACAACCATGTTCATTTGCACCAGATATGACTCCAATCAGTGTAGAGTTAGTCCCCTGATTGCCATTGACTCCAGTTTTGCCAGGGGTCCTCGATGCTACTCTCAGCCAAATGAAGCCCTAATGTCAACCACAGACACTCTAACTTCACCTCGTGAGTTCAGCTCTTATGTCAATGTTTCTAATAAGACTCTAATGAGTTCAGGATTTGAGCGGCCCTGGAGGAACCCAGTCTGGGCATCATTGAGAAGGTTATTGCTAAGCAAGTGCCGCTGGATAGCACAGTTGATGACCCTTTGCACTAGTTTACTGATGATGGAAAATGGACTGATGGGGCGGTAATTCACCTAATATGATTAGCTCTGCTTTTAGTGCACAGGAAAAACCTAGACAAATTCCCACATAGCTGCAAAGATGCCAGTTTTATAGCTGTACAGGAACAGGTTGTCTTGTGCTGCAGCAAGTTATGGAGCACAGGTCTTCAGTAGCATTGCCGGAATATAGTCAGGACCTCTGACCTTTTCAGTATCTAATGCATTCAGCCGTTTCATGAGTGAATCGAATTGGCTGAAGGCAGGAATCTGAGATGCTGAGGGCATCCAGACGACATTGTGATGGATCATCCACTCGGTACTTCTGGCTGTAGGTTGTAGTAAATGCTTCAGCATTATCTTTTGCACTGATGTGCTGGGCTCCACCATCATTGTGGACAGGGATATTTGCGGAGCCTCCACCTCCAGTAAGATGTTTAATTATTCACCATCACTCATGGCTGGATTTGGAAGGGTTGCAGTTTATAGATCTGATCTGTTGGTTGTGGGACTGTTTAGCCTTGTCTGTTACTTGCTGCTTATGTTATTTGGTATGCAAGTAGTCCGCTGTTGTGGATTTACCGGGATGACAACTCATTTCATGTATGCCTGTTACTGCTCCTGACATGCACTTTCATTGAACAAGAGTGATATCCTGGCTTGCTGGTACCGGTAGAGTGGGGGTTAAACCGGTTCATGGGGTTCAGATTGTGTTAGAGTACAATTCCACTGCTGCTGATGGTCCACGTGCTTCCTGGGTGCCCAGACTTCAGTTGCTAGGCCTGTTCGAAATCCCATTTAGCACGGTGATAGGGCAACAAACCACGATGTAGGGTATCCTGAATGTGTGAAAATGGGACTTCATCTCTGCGGTGGCTGTGTGGGGATCAAATCCTACCAATAATTCCATTGACTGGTTCTTCTAGCAGCACGCAGGTTGGTGAGGATGAAGTCATTACCGTAACCCTCTTGTTAGATCTCTCACATCCTGCCAGAGACCTAGTCTAGCATGTATCTTGTTTAGAACATGGCCTGACTGGTGTGCACTGGTGCTACAGAGACAATTTTGGTGATGCACATTAAAGTTCCCCACCAGAGTGCATTATGTGCCCTTTCCACCCTCAGTGCTTCCTCTAAGTAGTGTTGAACATGGCAGAGCACTGGATCAACAGGTTAAGGAATGGTGGGAGGTGCTAATCAGCACGTGGTTTCATTACCCAATGTTGGTCTGATGCCATGTGGCTTAAGAGGTTTCACAGTCGATGTTAATAATTCCCAGGGCAACTACCTCACTACTGTATATCACTGTGCGGTCAACACTGCTTGGCATGTCCTACTGCAGGTTCAGGACCTAGCCAATGATGGCAATGTTGCAGGCAGTAACATTATCCTGAAGGTATGATCCCAAGTGGATAACAATGTAAGGCTCTTTATTGACTAGTATGTGAGAAGGATTTCTCAAGTTTGGCACTAGAATCTAGATATTAGTAAGGAGGGCATTGCAAGGCTGTGGTTACCGTTATCATTTCCAGGGCCTAAGTCGATGCCGTGTTTTCTGTCCAATTATCTTCCTTGAATGTGACTTTGTTAGCGGTTTGTTACAACTGTGTGCCTTGCTAGCCGATTTCATAGGGCCTTTATGCGTCAATTACATTGCTGGGGGTCTGCAATTACATATAGGCAGATGTTTTTCCTTAAAGGAAATTACTGAATCAGGTGTGTTCAATGTGGCCTTTTGCGTTAGGAAGAACTAAGCATATTGATTTGCTTCACTTATTCGCTAATTGTAAGCATCACAACATTCCTTTGAAGGCCACCGACCACTTCAATTATCCAAAAAAGCAAAGTTGATTCATACCACATCTTTTGAACCGTCATCTAAGCTTATGAATCTTCATTTCAAAAGCCTGCTGTACACCTTGCTCATGCTCAACTAACACTTTGGGTTAACACCCAACCTAATACATGCATCCCCTGTGAAGCTTACAAGGCAGAATATGAACATAAGTGAATGCAAACGTACTAATTTTCAGCATGTGTAGGCCAATTGGCCCTTCAAGCCTGCTCCATCATTCAGTAAGATCATGGATTAACTGGTTGTAACCTCCCGCCTAGCTCTCTAATGTCAGGGTTAGGTAATTTTTAATAAGTAAATCAGAATGTTGTGGAAGTCCTCAGCATTTCTAGCAGCATTTGTGTTCAGGTGAATAGCTAACAATTTGGGTATTTGTTGACTTGTTTGTTGTCTGCTCGTGGTAACATTTTGCAAATCATCGACATTAGGAATCTAAAGACGAAAGTGAAAGCAGCGAACTCTAATACTGGCCCATCATGCTGCCTCTCTGGTAGATTCATACAGCGCCTACAGCTGTCAGTTATGTGGTTTGAGACCAGCAAGTGCCAAGTTGACTCTCTTCATTCTAATTACAATACTGATATATTTCTGCTTTGTGTCCTTTGGCCACAGTGAAATAGCAACCAAACTTTACCGGCGCTGCTGTTATTCAGAAAGTTCACACACTAATAGATTTATGATTATTTATTTCAAATAAAGTGCGAAAATTAGATCTAAACTGTGTATAACATCCAACCTATCAAAGTATAGATTTCAGAACAATAGAAATCGATAGCATATAACGAACTAGAACAGAAAACTACAATGAGTGAAACCACTGTCTGCTTAAATGTTGCTGAGTTAAAATTCAAATCACCATCCACTGTGTATCACACGGGCACTGAATCAATAAGCAGTCACCATCCAAAAACTATACAGAATGTGTCAATCTCCTCTTACAAGTTCTAGATCGGTTCTTATTCTCTTTGCCGTTTAACATGAAGATGCATTACTGAAATGAATACAGTTTGTGATCAAAAAAATGTGTTAATTCCTCGGTGAACTGAACCACATTGACCCACATACACATATACACCAAGATTGACAGATGACAAGAGTTCGTCTCTAGGCAGTGACAAACACCCAGGGAATAAGCTTATCACCGACTTGGGTCTGAATCTTTAAAATTTCCAGCAGCGGGTTTGGTGAATTATTGCAGCGAACTGAAATGAATGAACTTTGGAACATTTAGCAGGAAGAACATGGAGTTTTTGAAAGAGTTAGATCGAATTTAGCCATAAATTAGTTGTAAAGGCATCTAAAGGAAGGAAAGGTGTACAGTGCAGTGAGGAGGACTCAAAACTCCGTGTGGAAACTTCAATCCATTGTGCGTCCATCGCCCTAACCAACTCAGCCAGAACTGCAGCAATTATGCAGATGTTAATGTTGTTGAAATGAAATGACAGGATGGTGAGAGCAGAGAAAGCTGGGGCTCAGTCCCACCTATTTCCAGTCACTCTGCAAATTAAATCGCCTCTCCTAGTTCTTCTAAAGGAAATAAAACATTGCAGACGGCAGCTAGCCGAGGACATCAGGAGTGACCTTCTGGAAAATCTAACTGCCTGAAATTGTGCTAGTGGTGGGGTTCATACTGACGGCTCTATAGAGACGAGAACCTAAATACTGAACCGGAAACCAGTCCGCAGTACAGTAACTGCATACGTCAGAGGTATCCGTTCGGGAATAGAAAATAACAAACACGAGCGGGAATGGAACCATTTAGCCCCTTCGAGCCAAACATAGTGTGAGAGAATCAGAGCCAAGTTTAACATCACAGTAAGAGGCTGTAACCCAGGGTCACAGGAACATTGCACTGAGGAACTGGAGAAGGCGAATCCGGACTTTGACCCTGCTTCGCCATTCAATAAGATTATTGCTGATCTCGTTGTAGCCTCAAATGCACTTTCCATTGGGCTCCTAATTCTATCCCCACCCCCCATCTCCTCCCCTACTCCCTTTCACTCCTCTATCACAAAACAGTCTTCAGTTAGTTAGGGATCATATTGGGATTGAAAGGAGAAGTGAGTCATCTGTTTCGGAAGACCCCAGGGGAATGAGGCTCCAGGATCACTTCATTCTGACAGTTCATACAGCAGCAAGAAAGCCAAATTCCCTGACCAGGGCCAAACCCGGGTGGCAGGAGTGGGATAGGATTTAATAGGATGTTTTCCGAAAACATAGAAGGATTGTTGAGACAATAAAAGGCCTCAACTGTGTTCGGCAGAACAATTACATGAAAAGTGTGACAAAAGTAAAATCTTTTTTTTCTGTTGACTACTAAGCAGGTTTATGGGACTAAGTGTATATCTGTCTCTCCGTGCGATTTAATTGCATTTGGAGTGAAGTAGACTTCAAGGCTGAAAACATGAAAATAAGCTTGTGTGTGGCCTGCCTATGTGCACATACAGGCTGCCTTAACAAGTAAGGTGTGAAGCAAATGTGCATTGTAGATAATGAAGGGATTTGAATTCCAGGTGGATCTTAGTTTGTCTAAAACTAACCGGATAAGCAAAGCTCAGCAGTCTGTTTATTTTTCCCCAAAGTTTTCTGTCAATATAGGCAAAATGAAATTTTACATTATGAGAAATGTACAGTTTCAAAGACATGTGGAACAATGTAATTCACATCCTAAAAGTGGAATCCTGTATGAAGAAGAATTAAAGGCTACGTGGGGTAAAGCGATGCAATATCTAAGAGGGGTGTGTGAAAAAGCCGTAATTTTGCTTTCAACCATTTGCGCATAAGTCTGCAATATAACGAAACTTACATTAGGGAAAAACCATTTGGAATTGCTGTGACCAATGCGAATTGTGTAGCCTTCTTTATTTTCTTTTAAATTTAAAACCTATTTTGGACTGCTGCCTTAAAAGGGCTGTAACTGGGCCTGAAGTTGATTATTTCTTTTAGGATAAAATCAGTAGTAATTAATCATCGTCTTACTTATGGGCTTTAAACATTTTTTTTTACCGTATTAAATATTTTTATTTAATTTTGAAAATCTCGAAATGCCTCAGTGGAATCGTTGCAGCTTTAGTCAGTGCTCACATCTTCCTGTGCTATATAAAAATAGCAAAATCGTTGTGGTAGCGCGACCAAGCGTGACCTTGTAGATTTGGTCCACCTGTCACACATCAGCTGCCACTTCCTAACAACAGTGAGGGTGACTAGTTCCACAAGCTGCGGATGTACAGCTTTCAAACTCCAAACCCCCCAATCTAATCAATGTGGCTCCTCTGGAACGTGCAAGGCCACTATTGATCCTTTATAACTCACTGTTCCCAGACCTATACACAGCCTTCCAGGTGTGGCCCAACCGAGGCTTCGCAATGCTGTGGAGATCCTGTTCCTCTTTCTGAAACAACCTGTGTTACAGACTGTACAGCAAGGGCAATTATGTTATGTATATCGACTGAGTACAGTGAGGATATGATTGGACGGTGCAAATTTCTTCGAAAAAAATCGATTTTAAAACGTTTGTTTTTAAATCGATAAATATAAAATATCCCCGAATCCATCTCTTTGTGTCATTGGGTCGGAGAAATATTATTAGTTCTCTCAGACTGTGCATGGGCAATGGAGAGCACCTGGAGCCCTGTTAATATTATAATTATTTTTAAACTCAGAGTTTTCGAAGCGGAATTTGACAAATACTTGAGATGGAAGCAAACAGGGTTTTTGAGGGAGAGATAAAGTAATTGGAAAGGTCTGTGTACAAAGATGACAGAGCAGCGATGGGCAGAAGGTCCTCCCATAGCGTTGTGTCATTTGAAGATAATATTTTAAAATCACTCTGTCTCCAGCATTCTGAGTTTCAGCAGCTGAATTCCATTTCTTCAGAAGCAAAGACCCAAAGTTTTTCCGTATGGTGGCACAGATTTAGATTTTAGCCACACTTATTGAGGGCTGCGCTCTTGCTGGTTTCTAACAACAGTGAGGTGGAATAGCACCACAAACTGTGGATGTACAGGTTTCCCATAGCGTAGCGATTATTATGTTTGCCTAACACACGAAAAGTAGTTGGTTCGAAACCTTCCAGAAACATTTTCACAATCTGTGCATTCACGATTGTAGGATACAGGACCTCACAACAATGCCTCCTGGCCAATGCTTACCCTCCAATCAGAAACACATTATCCGCTCCTTGTTACGTTCCTGTTTATGGGAGTTTGCTGAGCGGTGATAGGCTGTCATATTTCTAAAATCCAACAATGATGGCACTTAAAAATTCCTTCATTGGCTGGAAAGCTCTTTGTCCCCTCTGTTGTTCCAGAGAAGCGCTTTATAAATGCAAGTTTCTCTTTCTTTAATTGTCTTAAATCCCAATCATCTTGTTAATGACACTTGTAAGTGGAAATAGTCTCTCTCTATCTGCCTATCAGGCCGCCCTCACTTCAAGATTTTGCACAAATGCATGAAATCTTCCTTTAATATTCTTTGAACTGAAGAGGATCAATGGGGCAAACAGAGTCTGCAGGTTGGTGAACCGTTAAAAATTAGTTGTGAAGTGGAATCAGAGGAGAATGAAGGGCGAACTGTCCATCTTGAATACTCTGGGACATTGACTCAGATTTTCTCAGTGAAGTTATCTGATCTGAGGCTGAGAAATATTTTACTTTCTGCAAATACTGAATTCAAACTTAATATCGCTTTCAAAACAAAAAAATAATGTTGGTAACAGAGAAGAAACCGAAAGGCGGAAAGAGAGACTTCACCGGCTGTCGGAGACCTGTTTACCGTCACATGGATGTGTCGCCAAGGGTGGGGTCAGACTGTCTCCATTTCTGCATAATGAATACCCCACCCACTCTATGGGAAGAGTAAAACTGTTAGGTAACAACTTCATCCCGGAGCGGCGATCTGAAACTTAAATGGATTGATACCCTGGTTAAGGATATGTTGCAACATGCTTTTGTGCCGGTCTCTCTGGTTAGCGAAGTCGGCTATTAACCGAAAGGATGATATTAGGAGACCTCCCAGCGTTTGCTATGTTCTTCCCATTCGCATGCATTGTCACTCACTTCTAGATTATCACTGGGCACTTGAGCAGCGAGAAAATAGCGCCGAAACATTGGCAGCATCACAGTTCTCCAATGAATTCCCACAACGCAGCTTTTTTTCTGATTATTGTTTCAAACATAATGCGAAATAAATTAGACACTGTGTAAGGTACTGAATTAAGATTCTATTTTTTTTAATAGAGCTGAGGGATCGAATTTTCTGCTAAAATTGGGCTTTGGCCGAAAACACCCCAGCTTAAAGTTTAGGCATGCGTCCGTGGTGTTTGATTTTAACAGAAAGATTGAGAAAGGACAATAAAAAAATAAATAGCTGTGGGGAAAAGGGGGCGTTGTCGATTCAGCTGAATTCTTCTTCCGAAAGTTGGCCCCGCCCAAAGGGCCAAATGCCTCCCTTCATCCGCTGCAGCCGTCGAAGCTTTTAAAAGGACGTGGTGACCTCCACTGAAAGTTTTGGCGGAATTAATGTGACATCAAATTAGTCTCGTGTCAAATCTAGTGCTAGAAAGGATAAGAGAAGCCACTGTAATTGATCACGAATCTCTCTACATTTGACTTAAAAATGTTCAATGCCTCCGCCTCCACCAACTTCAGTGGCAGCGAATTCCAAAGTTCCAGTTTAAGCTCCCTCGACAATGTCACCATCAAACGTTCCTTCGATGGGCACATACCTGGGTTAGTTACAGGGTCAAGATCCGTCTAAACTACCCCGTTAAACCTCCCAAGGGCCTTGGAACAACAGAGGGAAACAGTATATTTCACTCTGAATTGACCTATGAAAAGGTCTCACTTTTTTACAACCTGATGAATGAAACACAGTAAAGCCCATTCTGCACAGTGTAATTAGACATTAGTACTCCAGGTCAGAATCACAGCATCACACAGTGTAGAAGAGGCCCATCAGCAAATCAAGTCTCCACCGACAGGTGATACAAACCTGACCTATCTAGCTAAGCCCATTTACCAGAAAATGTCCCATAGCCTTGAATATAATGAAGTACCAAGTGATCGTTCAGGTGCTTTTTGAAGGGTGTAAAGGATTCCGCCTCCAGCGCCCTCACAGGCAGCGTATTCCAGAATCCACAGTTTCTGTGTAAAAAAGCTTTTACTCACATCCCTCCTAAACCACCTGCCGCTCACTTTGAACTTGTGTCCCCTCGTTACCGACTCTTCTACTAAGTGTAACAGCTGCTCCTTATCCACCATGGTTACGCCAGTTTTAATCTTGTAAACCTCGATAAGGTCGCACCTCGGTCTTCTCTTCTCCAACAAAAACAACCCAAGTCTTTTCAACCACTCTTCGTAATTCAAATGTTTCATGCCAGTCAACATTCTGGTGAGTCTCATCTGCAGCGCCTCCAGTGCAATCAAATTATGCGACGCTCAGAATTGCACACAATACTCCAGCTGTGGCCTCACCATGGTTCTATACAATTTCTACTTGACCTCCCTACATTTGTACTCTATCGATTGATGAAGGTAAATGTCCCATGTGCCTTTTTTACCACGCCAGCGATAATCACCCTCCGCCTTCAGGGATCTATGGACACGTATTCCGAGGTCCCTTTCTTGCACTGGAATTCCTGGTGTCATGTCATTCACTGAATTCTTCCTTGTCAAATTTCTCCATCCGAGGATTATCACCTCACACTTTTCAGGGTTAAATTCTATCTGGATCATTGTGTCCAGGGGAACATGTTGATGTTTGTCGATGAAACCAAGCTTCGAATTGTTAAAAATTCCGATGGGACAGTGTTGAACTTCAAAAGAACATAGAGAAGTTGGAGGATTTTGCAGATAGGTGGCAGCTATTATTCAGTAAAGACATATGCGAGCTGATGCAATTAGGTATGAAGAACATGAACCGACAATGGAAAATAAGGGTTGATATTTTGGAGGGAGAGAAGGGACAGAAAGAACTGTGTGTATTTGCATAAATCATTGAAGGTAGAAGGAGTGGTGGAGAAAACAGTCAATTAAGCCTGTTGTAACCTGGGCTTTAAAATAGGTGCATGGAGAACAAGAGCAGGGAGTTTATGCTCAATTTATTGACGATAATTTCTGGACCTCAGTTGGAGTGTTATGCACGCTTCTGGGCGTCTCAATAGAGGAAGGATGTGAGTGCATTGTAATGAGTGTAAACGAGGTTTACAGGAATGGTTCCAGGAATTAGAAACTTCAGCTATGAGGATAGATCTGGAAATCTCCATGGCGAGAAGGCTGAGAGAAGGAGAATTGATAGCGATGTTCAACATCATGAGAGGCTTCACGCAGTAGAATGGAGAAGCTGATCCCGCTTGTAGAAGGGTGAAGAACGATAGGGCAGAGATATTAGTGATTTGCAAAAGAAGAAAACGTGACGTGAGGATAAAGGAACATTATTCATTCAATGAGTTCTTCGGGTCTGGCGTGCACTGCCTGGAAGGGTGGTGGAGGCACGTTCAATCGAGGAATTCAAGAGTGTATTAGATGATTATCTGAACAGAGACAGTGTGGGAAGGTATGGTGAAATGGCAGGATAATGCTTCTCTGTTATAATGCTCATTTGGAGAGTGATGGGAAGAACAGTGTCCTTGTGTGCCGTGCATGTTCTGTGATTATGTTGTTAGGGTCGGGAATTCACTACCTGAGAGTGTGGGAGAGGCAGACTCAATTCTGAATTTCATAAGGAAATTGAACAAAAAGCGCTGGTTTTCGGGGAAGCAGCGGGATACTGGGAACAGGCGAGTTTGTTTCCAAAAGAGTAAAATATCTCTATTTTCATCCTGAGATGAGGAATTCTGCTTCCTCTCAGATGCCCGCAGTTTGGTGGGATTAATTATTTATTCTGTCCAGAAAACAGTGGAGTCTGGCTGCTTGAATTTATTGAAGACCATTTTTTGCCGGGCAAGGAGTCGTGAGGTTGGGGCTGATGATCAGAAAGGAAAGTGGAGCTGAGATCATAACCAGATCAGCTACAATCTTATTTGATGTTGAAGCAGGGTCAAAGGCCTGTGCGGCCTACCCCTGATCTAAGCGCAATGTTAATTTGGCTCGGGCCGAGTGCCTTTTATCTGTGGTGTTAAAATTGGCTCTGATTCCCTAATACCATGATTGGCTCGAGGAGCAGAATGATTCCATTCCTGCTCCTATTTGTTACATCCTTATCCAGTACTGATAGCAATGAAGAGTATGGTTAGTCTACTGCCCAACGATGAACAGCCATGTGTTTAGGTGACCTTCTCTCGGGAGCTGTGTTTTCAAATCCATCCACAAGCGCGGTTTCTGTTGTTAGATTTGCAGCAATTCCCTCCAGATGCGCTTGTGTAGCAATAATCTTCAATTTGTTTTTTTTTGTTTGTAGGAAATAGGGGAGACGATGTAAATTGCAGGTTGACGGTAAGCAAGTGGGAGCGATTCAAAGCTTTCTCTGCTGTGACATTTCTATTATTTTATTTGAGCAAAGCTGCTGTCGTGGCAGAGTGGTTAAGGTGATAACACTAGAATTTTTTTGGTGTATACTCATGCAGTTTTGAATACTACTGACTGTGCTAATCATCCTTCCTTCATTTAGATATATCCAGAGCTAAATATTGGCTAAATGGAAAGAGAACAATGTCAGTCTCTGTTCTTCCAGCTTAAATTCCAACGTTCCTTCATTGTCCATCATCCACAAGCATTCACCAAGTCTGCTGCCAGAAATGGAACAAAACTGAGCCAAATTGGTGGCAACCCTACTATCCCGATTGTTTGCCCCTCGTTAGAGGCAAACTCTTGCCCTCTGTGACGCTTTTTTATGTGCCTGTGAGTAAATGTGGTTCTGTTCCCCGAAGGATGAACACATTTTTACTACAACAACATTTAGTCGATTCGTAATTTGCTCCATTATAAATTAAACAGATAACAATAACAGGTTTAAACGTTGTAAGATGAGATTGACACGTTCTGTATTGTTTTTGGGTGGTGAATGCTTATTGACTCAGTGCACCTATGTTTCAAAGCGGACAATGTTGAAATTTTCACTGATCAATAATTAAACAGACAGTGGATCCACTCGGTGTGATAGTGTGCACCAGTTTCATAAATGCACTCAATGTCCATTGCTCTGAACTCAATATTTTCATAGGCTTGGTGATATGCAAAGCTACATGTAATTGTTCATTGTATTGGAAATCAATATTCATAAATGGGAGAGAACTTAATGAATAATAGCCGATCTGGTAATGTGTCGATATTAATTCCTTTGTTGTCAAAGAACACAAAGCAGAATTATGCCTGAAATGTGAGTAGCAGCAAGAATAGACACAGACTACTTGTCCTTGACTGCTCTGAAATTACAGAGCCGACAGCTGGAGGCGCTGCAGGAATTTGCCAGAGGGACAGCATGGTTGGCCACTGGGTAGATTGCGCAACCTTCACTTTCCTCATTCGATTCCCTGAGTCAGTGATTTGAAAAATGTTGCAACGAGCAAACTATGAACAATCAACAAAGGCCCAAAACTTTAGATGTTGCTGCTACACAATTTCTGCTCTAATTTTTGAGAACTTCTAGTGCTTTCATTTTCAATTATAATTACAGACATTAACATAACATAAGAGAGGTAGGAGGGAGGAAAATATCAGATCAGCCATGATCTTATTGAATGGCGGAACTTGCTTGAAGGGCCAAGTGGCCTAAAGCCGCTATAATTCTATGTTTGCATGACCTTATGTTCGTATTCTATCTCAAAACCTTAACAGCCGTCATAGTGATTCGGTTATTGTTTTTGGAAATTGTAAGAGCAACATGAGATAGGATTACAGCTTTTGGATTGGAGATGGATAAGCTGGGGTGAGGGTTCCACAGATGGGGTGTGAGGACATTTCCATTTTTTGATCAATGAAGTGGTTGTTACATTTCGAAAGGAATTATCTGATGGCTAAAGATAACGAGGCAAGTAATGCAGAGTAATACGTTTATTATTCCCAAACGTGAAAGAGCATATTGACCACAGGATGCACTGCTATATAATGGAAAAAGTAAATTTTTTAAAGGCATGATGAGCCTTGGGACGTTACACATTAAAGATAGATAAACATGTATAAAGGAGGTTGGAGATCAATGCAGGGGATCGGCCGAGGGAAATCTGGAAAGTTGCACAGTGTGAACCAGACTTGTGAAAAGCCTATAGACACACTGAAGATGTGCAGCTCCATGAAATTACGTTGTCTCAAAAGCCTTCGAAATTCCACTGTAGACTTGGTGCTGTGGAAACTTGCCGGATTGCCTATCTATGTTGAAACATATTTCCAACGGTTGCCATATACAGGGTGTAAATTTGGTAAAACAAAAACAGAATTACCTGGAAAAACTCAGCAGGTCTGGCAGCATCGGCGGAGAAGAAACGAGTTGACGTTTCGAGTCCTCATGACCCTTCGACAGAACTCGTCGAAGGGTCGTGAGGACTCGAAACGTCAACTCTTTTCTTCTCCGCCGATGCTGCCAGACCTGCTGAGTTTTTCCAGGTAATTCTGTTTTTGTTTTGGATTTCCAGCATCCGCAGTTTTTTTGTTTTTATCTCTGTAAATTTGGTCGTCGGGTTAATTAAGAATTGTAAGATTTGTTACCATATCAAGTAAAAGTAAACTTATGTATGATTTTAACGTTATTTTATTTGGCTAATAAAGATTTTAATTTAATTTATACAATCTCTAAAGTTGTTGGTGGACTTATAATTCCGAATTCAGTGCATAAATCTTCTCAAAATAATTACATTCCGTTATGAGAGAGTGGCCAAGTTCCTCTTGTGGATTTTGTCCGGCTAGCACATGTCACTTGGCATGTTATAACGCGTGCTTCACATGTGGCATTTCCAGCCATGATGTGATAATTTTCATCTCACTCCACTCGTACTGGTAGAGACTTAAAGTATTTTCTCCTGTCAATTAATAATGAATCCATGTTCCTTCAAGCAACTTCAACAAATCATTTTTACTGACCTTATTCAAAAGAAGATCACGATGATAAAAGCTCCTATATCCTAATCACAGAACAGTCAGTGAAGCTGCCGACAGATCTTGCAGCAGGGTTTCGTTATTACGTTTTATTCCTGGCTATTTTCAATCTAGACAAATGTATCCGACAGTGTGGTATGTTAAGCTAGAAAACAAACTTATTCTGTATGATGTTATTGTAAATTGACTGGCCGGTAAGTACATAATGTTAGGGACAGTGGCTCCCCCTCACTGTCTCTCACTCTCTCTCTCTCTTCCTATCTCCTATATTCTCTCTCACTCTCCATCTATCTCCCTCTCTCCCTGAATCTATCCGTGTTTCTCTTTCTACTCCATCTCTCTCTCTCTTCATCTCTACGCTCACACGTTCCATCCCTTCCTGTCTCTCAGTTTTGTACATCTTCCTCCCTCTACAGCATTCTCTCTATCATTCTGCTCCACTGTCTCTGTCTCTCTCACTTTACTTCTCTGTCTCTCTCTTTTTCAATGACTCTCTGTAACGCTCTGCTCTCTCTTAACCCCTCTGTCATTCTCTTAATAACGAGCTTAGGACATGGGAGTTAAGGCGATTGATCAAAAAAACCTAAAACTTTATAAAAACAGAATAAAATAATGTTAAAACTACCGAATACGTATTGCTGTGTAGCTAAGAAACATCTAACATTTATCTGTGCTTGGTACTAGCATTTTATAAGCAAAGTAAATTGTAGCAGACATAAGCATTACTCTAAGTTACTAAAGAAAGTACTTAAATTCAATTAACTTAATAACGTCAGTAACGTCGGAAGCACTTACGTTATGCTGCAGCTATGGAATGCAAGGCCTTTTGCATGCCTACGTGATCCTCAAAAAACAAGTATGAAGGGAGTTTAAGCAGCTGAATGAGTTCGGATCAGGAACATTGAGCTGGAAGTCGAATGGCAGGCATTGTACAACATAACGAGCTCATTGTCAATCTCTTTCTCTCTCCCTCTCTCTCTCTCTCGCTCCATATGCCTTTGAAATTCGAGGAGAGATTCAGTCGGGTAGGATTGTATTTGTTAGAGTTCAGAGAAAATGAGTGTGTATCTCATAGAAACGTACACAATTCTAACAGGACTAGACAGGGTAGATGCAGGAGGGATGGTCCCGATGGTGGGGGAGCCCAGAACCAGGGGTCACACTCTGAGGATACGGGGTAGACCATTGTGGACTGGGATAAGAAAAAAATTCTTCACCCAGAGAGAAGTGAGCCTGTGGAATTTGTTACCACAAAAAGCAGTAGAGGCCAAAATATTGTATGTTCTCAAGACGGGGTAAGCTGTAGCTCTTGGGGTGAAAAGGATCAAAGGATATGGGGAGAAAGCAGGAGCAGGTTACTGATATCCGTGATCAGCCTTGATGATGGTGAATGGTGAAGCAGGCTTGGAGGGCCGAATGGCCTCATCTAGCTCCTATTGACTATGTTTCTGTGTTTCTCCCTCTGTCTAACTGTATCTCTACCATTCTCTCTCTCATACTCTCCCTTTTCTCTCTCTCACTCTGTCTATGTCTCTCTGTCTCGGTCTCTCACTCTCTTTATCTCTCTATTGTCCTCTGTCTCTCCCTGTATCCATCTGTCCCTTTGTTACTCTGTCTCTTTTCCCCTCCTCTCTCTCTGTCTCTGTCTCTCTCTGTCCCCTTCACAATGTCTCCGTCTTCCTGCCTCTCTCTCTGCCTCTCTGCCCCTCTCACTCGCTCTGTCTCAGTATTTCACTCCCTGTCTTCCACTTTCACTGACTATCCCACTCTCTCTCTTTTTGTCCCTCCTTCCTTTTCTGCCTTTCTGTCTGTGCCCTCTGCTCTCCGTCTCTGCTTGTATCTCTTTATCTCCGCCTTTCTGTACTGGTCCTGTTGCTCTTCCTCTGCCTCTCTCTCACCCTTTTTCTGTCCTTCTGTCTCTGTGTCTGCCTCTCTATTGCTGCACATCTCTACCTGTCCCTGCACCACTCTGTCTATGCCTCTCTCTCTCTCTTTTTCTCCACCTGTTTCCCTTTGGTTCTGCTCCTCTATCTCACTGCCCTTTTAACTTTCTGTCTCTGCCCATCTGCATATCCCTCTCTGACAATTCCTTCCCATCAGCCTCTCGCCCCCACAGCCTCTGTCTCTCCCTCTGCCTCTCCCTCCCTGCCTTTCTCTGTCTCTGTCTTTGTCTGCATCTCTCTCTCATTGCCTCAATCTCTCTCTGCCACTCTGTGTGTACGCTCTCTCTCTCTCTATGCCCCTTCCGTCTCCCTCTCTCTATCTCTCTCTCGCTCTCTCTCTCTCTCTCTCTGTTACTCTCTCTCTCTTCCTCTGTCAGTTCTGTTCCCCTGTATCCCTCTCTTTTCTTTCTCTCCTTCCTTTCTTCCCTGTATATCTGTAATTTTCTTCCTCTGTCTATGTACCTATCTATTTCTGACTCCCAACTGTCTCCACCTCTCTATCTCTGTCCCGGCCTCCCTTTCCCGCTGTCTCTCTCATTGCCTCTGCCCTTCTCTGTTGCCTCCCCCTCACTGTCTCTCACTCTCTCTCTCTTCCTATCTCCTATTTTTTCGCTCATTTTCTATCTATCTCCCTCTCTCCCTCAATCAATCCGTGTTTCTATTCCATTTCTCTCTCTCTTCATCTCTCCGCTCACAAGTTCCATCCCTCCCTGTCTCAGTTTCTTCCATCTTCCTCCCTCTACAGCATTCTCTCTATCACTCTGCTCCCCTCTCTCTGTCTCTCTCACTTTACTTCTCTGTCTCTCTCTTTTTCAATGACTCTCTGTAACGCTGTGCTCCCTCTTAAACCTTCTGTCATTCCCTCTCTCTTTCAAGCTCCTCTCCCTCACTCTCTCACTCTACATGTGTAACTGAGTCTCAATCTCAAAAATACTCCACCTGACTGTGACCCACTCTGCCTCACTCACCCATTTCTCCCACTCTCTATGCGTGTCACCCTCTCTGTATGTATCGCTCTCTAGAAATTTCGATATCACTATGTGCTGAATTCTATCTACCTGTCATTCTTTCGCTTCTTGTTTCACTTTCTGGATCGCCATTCCTCTCTCTCTCTCTCTCTCTCTCTCTCTCTCTGTCTCACTCTCTCTCTCTCTCTCTTTCTCTTTCTCTCCCTCCCTCTCCCCCCCTCCCCCTCTCTCTCCTCCCCTCTCTCTACCCCACTCCCTCTCCCCCCATCTCTCCCACACCCTCCCCACCTCCGTCTGCGCCCCCTTTCTGTCTCTGCACCTCTATCTATGAAACCACTCTTTCTCTGCCCATCTCTGTCTTTCTCTGTCCAACTCTCCCATGCTCCACATTCTCTCCCTCTGTCCTTCTCTCTGTTCCTGCCTCTCTCTGTGTGTCTCTCTGAATTTGAGTGTTTCTTTCTATCCCTTTGTCAACTCTCTACATCGTCCTCTCCACCTTTGCCTATGCCCCTCTGACTCTCTACCGCTGTCTGCCTCTATTTGCCACTTTCTCTCTACTTTACTGCCTTTCTGCCCCTCTCGTTCTCTGCCTCTCTCTTTCTCTCTGTGCTTTTCCTCTCTCCCTTTCTGTGTCTGAATTTCTCCCTATGGCTTTACCTCTCTCTCTCTCTCTCTGCCTCTCTCTTTCTGCCTTAATCTATCTATCCTATTATCTTTTGAACTATTTTCCGATATACACATCTATCTCTCCCTCTCTGTCTTTCTTTCTAGCATGTCCCTCTTCGCCCCAACCTGAATATCAGACTGTCTCACTCTTTGTCTCTGACCCTCTTTATCTTTTCTCCTTCGGTGTCTCACCCTCTCTCGCTCCATCTCTCTCTCTGTGCTCACACCCTCCGTCTCTCCCTTTCTCTCTCCACCTCGTTCTCCCTCCCAATCCCTCTGACTCTATCACAAAGCCCCCCCACCCCCCAACCCACAGACAAACCCCCCTCACTCAGTCACCCTCTCTGATCATCTCTATCTCTCATGGTTTTGCAATATCTGTGGCACACTCCTTTCACTCTTAATCCTTCTCTTTTTCTCGTTCCCTTTCACTGTCATCTCCCTCTTGCTCTCTCACTCTATATTGCTATCTGACTCTCTGAATCTCATGTTTCTCACTTTGTCTGTTAATCTTACTCCTCTCTCTCTCTTTTGTCTCTCTGTCTCTTTATCTATCACTATCACTCTGTCTCTTCTCTCTCTCATCACTCTCTCTCTCTCACTCTCTCTCTTTCTCTGTATTGCACCCTCTCTGTATGCCCCGCTCTCTTAATGCATCGTTCTCTCTATGCATCACTCTCCCTGTATGCCCCGTGTTCTCTCTACACCTTTCTCTCTCTCTCTAATTTTCACTATTTGTGTAGTTCTCAATGTGACTTTTTCACTCTCATTGTTTGAATCTCCCCATCTTGTGGTCTCTCCCTGTCTATCCATTTCTACATAGCTCTCTGTGTGTAACTCTCTTTTTTCCATCTCTCTCTATCTCTCTCTATCTCTCACTACCCCCATTATTTTTGAGTCACTTTCTTTCTCTATATTTCTCCGGTACTTGGATTCTCTTCATCTCACTTTTAGCCTCTCAGTCCCTCTCTGTGATGTGATCACAGTATCAAACACGTTCTCCCACTCCCTCTTGTACCCATCTCTTTCATTCATATTCCCTCTGTTCTTCTCACTGGCTCTCTCCCTATATATATATTTCTACCTATTTCTCTCTCAGAGCTTCTATTTCCCTCTCTGGCCATCACTTTACCCTGTTGTATCTCCATCTCTCCCTCTCTTTCCCTGTGTTACACATTCCCTCTCTATCTCCCACCCTCTCACCTTGCCTCCATCTTTTGTCTCCATCTCGCATTTACTCTGCCCCATGTGCACAACCTCCCACCCTCTCCGCATCCCACCCTCTCCGCATCCCACCCTCTCCGCGTCCCACTCTCTCCGCATCCCACCCTCTCCGCGTCCCACCCTCTCCGCGTCCCACCCTCTCCGCATCCCACCCTCTCTGCATCCCACCCTCTCCGCATCCCACCCTCTCCGCATCCACCCTCTCCGCATCCACCTTCTCCGCATCCCACACTCTCCGCGTCCCACCCTCTCCGCATCCCACCCTCTCTGCATCCCACCCTCTCCGCGTCCCACCCTCTCCGTGTCCCACCCTCTCCGCGTCCCACCCTCTCCGCATCCCACCCTCTCCGCACCCCACCCTCTCCGCGTCCCACCCTCTCCGCATCCCACCCTCTCCGCGTCCCACCTTCTCCGCGTCCCACCCTCTCCGCATCCCACCCTCTCCGCATCCCACCCTCTCCGCGTCCCACTCTCTCCGCATCCCACCCTCTCCGCATCCCACCCTCTACGCATCCACTCTCTCCGCGTCCCACCCTCTCCGCATCCACTCTCTCCGCGTCCCACCCTCTCCGCGTCCCACGCTCTCCGTGTCCCACCCTCTCCGCGTCCCACCCTCTCCGCATCCCACGCTCTCCGTGTCACACCCTCTCCACGTCCCCCAGCCTCTCCGCATCCACCCTCTCCGCATCCCACCCTCTCCGCATCCCACCCTCTCTGCATCCACCCTCTCCGCATCCCACCCTCTCCGCGTCCCACCCTCTCCGCATCCACCCTCTCCGCATCCCACCCTCTCCGCATCCCACCCTCTCCGCGTCCCACCCTCTCCGCGTCCCACCCTCACCACCTCCCACTCTCTGAGCCTCTCCCTCTTGGTCTCTTTCCCTCTGCATGTCTCCCACGGAATCCCTACCACAGTGTCCCTCAATCTGTCTATCACTCTTTATGTAAGATTCTCCCTCAATCAGTCTGCTCCTTTTCATGTGCCTGCCTTTCACTAATGCTGTCTCAGTCCCAATCCCTCTCTCCCTCTTTGCTGCCATTTCAATCTCTCTATCTGCCTCTCCCTCTCTCTCGCTCTATCTTTCTCTGCCTCTCTCTCTCTCTCTCTACCCCTCTGTCACTTTCTGCCTCTACATTTCTGATCCTCTGTCTATTTCACGTACTGTGTCCCACACTGCATCCCTCTCTCCTGCTTA
The DNA here is from genome assembly GCF_017639515.1 of Carcharodon carcharias. Lineage (NCBI taxonomy): Eukaryota > Metazoa > Chordata > Chondrichthyes > Lamniformes > Lamnidae > Carcharodon > Carcharodon carcharias. Next base: position 115,563,796 of record NC_054484.1, on the reverse strand, counting down.
ATACCCATTTTTACCTCTGCCTCTCTCTCTGTCTTCACTGTATGACATTCTTTCTCTGACTCTGTCTCTGCCTCTGTCTCTCTCTCCCTTCCGTCTATCACTCTCTTCACCTCATTCCCTTATCATTCTCTCTCTCAGTCACTCCATCCCCTCCTCCTTCTCCAACACTCTTCATTATCCCAGAACCTCTCTCCACCTCTCCATCAGCTTCCTCCTCTCTCCGTCTGTCCCTGTCTATGTTCCTCTCTCTTCGTCTCACTTCTCTCTCTCTGACTATCTATAACTAAACTTCTCTCTTGCAATCTTACACTCTGTCTCATTCTACTTGCCTCTTTCTCACTCTCCATCTCTCTCTCTGTCTTTATGTGATGCATTTTTCTCTCCATCTCTATCTCTATCTCTTTTCCTTTCCAATTTCAGCCTGACTCTCTCGCTTACTCTCTTACCGATTATCCCTCTCTCCATCCATCCCTCTCTCTCCGCCCTTCCCACTCTGTATTGCAATTCACACTCGCTCTCTCTTTCTTGCTGTCACCCTCAATCTGTCTTTCTCGCTGTTCCCCTCTCTAGCTCTGTCCCTCTTTATCCTGCTCTAAGTCTCTCTCTCTCTTTCTCTTTATTACTCTGTCTCTCTTTCTATCTCACATCTCTCACTGACCCCCATCTCCCACTCGTTCTTCCTCTCTCAAACACTCTTTATATTTGATTATCTATCTTTCTTTGAGAACCTCTCCCTCTATGTGTCTCTTTCTCTGTCTCTCTCTCACTCTGTCTCTCTTTTCTCTCTCTCTGTCTCCCTGTTTCTCTGTTATTTTCCTTAATTTTAACCCAGTATTGTCATCCTCTTTCTGAACCATTTACCCTTATGTAACTTCCTTTTTATCACCTCACATCTACCTCTCCCCCTACGTGTGGTGTTGCCATCTCTCCAATCATTGAGAACTACCATTATTGTCCAGCAGCCAGGCTAATGGCAGGGCAGAGATGTTAGGAGGATTATTTATTTTTCTGTCCAATCATTGAGTTGTAACCAAGATCGACAGTCAGCACGACCAATGGGGGTAGACGGCTGTTAGGAGCTGCCCTTCTCTCTGTCCAATCATGGATACCCATGGAGAACAGAAGGCCATGCGAATTGGAGGGAATAAATTTTAGGTGGTTGAATTTCTTATTTTATCCAATTAAAAAGAGGAATCACAAATGGACAGGAAGCCTGGCAAATGGGAGAGTTGAAATGCATTATTCTTTGACTGAGTTACTGGGGGCCTGAATTTGCAGGGAGATGGTGCAACGGGAGAGCAGAGATGTCCGGAGCTTTTTTCTGCTGTTCTATCAGTGGTGGGGAGCCAATAGGACAGATTTGCTAGCCAATGAGAGATCAGGGATGTGGGTAGATTTATTTCTTTTCTCTCCAATCTGCGAGGTAGATCCATGATGCTGAGGCTGGTCAGAGAATGGAAACTTTCAGTAATTTTGGTGCCCTCATCAAAAAATGAATTGAAGAATTGTAGTAAAGGGGTATTTCAGCACATTCTTCAACTGCTGTCTGAACGGAGTCTGTGTCACAGTGTAAATAGCAGTGTTGGTGCAGCAGCTCAGGAGCTGCAGCATGAAGCCCATTTCCACAACAAATACACCTAACCGTACAGAGTGAAAGCCCAAGCCATACATGCGGACCCATATAGAATAGACCATTAACATTGACCATAACAGGATGAAATTAGCCGAGATCACAAACAGTAAAATGATGGATTTCCTGCGACTCTCCATCTCTGGGTCTCTGGGACTCTCCCCACTGCTGTGAACCTGGACTCTCCTGCGGACTCTGCTGCTCAGTAAAATGTGTCTGACGGTGAGAACATTGAGCAGCAGAATCAGGACAAATGGGACACACGGAGTTAGAATGTGGTGGAGGAATTCGATTGTTGCCCAGAATGGAGAGAGCCGAATATCAACTGTGACATTACAAAACCAGGGCATGTTAGTCAGCAAATACCGGCTTGTGAGCATGAAATACCAGAAAATGTTCTTTAAACTGCTCAGCGCAGTCACTGTTCCCAGAACCACAGCTGCTGTTTTCTCGCTGCAATATTTACTTTTCAGCTTTGGGCAACAAATGGCCACAAATCGATCAAAGGTGAAAGTGACGGTGAACCAGACAGAACAGTCAGTGGCTGCATAAAGCAGGACAGCGTGGATATTACACACGGGGATGGACTTCAGGAAAATAAAATGTTCATCAAAAACAATTGGAATGTGCCTCAATATCAGGTCCAGGATAATGACCAGTAGGTCTGCCATTGCCATGGACACCAGGTAACAAGTGACACATTTGGTTAGACCACAGTTTCTGCACTTCAGGATCACAATTGTGATTATGTTGACTGTAAATAAAGAAAGAATTTATCAGGTGGGTAAGATGTTATTGGTTTGACTGAGGAGTTGTTGAAATTTTCAGATGAGTGCCTGCATCCAGTGACATATTTAACTAATTAGCCATAAACAAAAACATACAGAAGCTTCTTGATAAAGTGGAAATAACCAGGGATTATACGTATAAAAAAAGAGGCTGTGAAGAAGTGGGGGCGGGAGACTGACATTGTGGTCAGGGCCCCAAATGTGTCTTGCGAGTGAAGTCATAACGTGAAGAGTCAGGAGTGATGGGAGTAGTCTTGATTGACGGAGAGCTGAGGGTGATTGTCTGAAAGTATGTGTTACAGCTGGGGTAGAGATTTGGAATCATTTCTAATTTTCCACTCTTCTCTATTGACTGCAACAAGCTGTGTTTCTGAAGAGGATGGTTTAACCCCTCCAGTTCTGTAGCTGTTTTTTTTTTATTTAGCAGTCACAGAACAGACTTTCTTGTAATTTTAAAAAGAAAATGTTTGTTACAAACCAGATAGGCAAAGTATAACAAAAAATTACTCCATAATCACAAGACACACTCGCAAGAAAAGATTTACTTTTTCCTGAAATGGAATATGCGTTTAAGTTATTTGAAGTGTTCAACATAAATTGTTCACCATTCTGAAGTCGTATTTTTTTTTTCATTACAAACTGCCTCCCTGCACTTTGACGATGATGCCGGATTGCTATTGTCACACACCGACATCCCTGATATGAACCAGCTCCGAATCACTCCTGTGTCCTCCCAAAAATCTCACGGGAGTGTGAGGTGACATTGACAGGAGTTTCTGGAAACACAGTCGGTAGTGATGCGGGGAGCCGGATTCACACTTCAACCCGATATACTACCAGGGACACAAAACCTAACTCGTATCCCACAGGAGAGACAGGCAAGTGTGCTCCTCTCTTATCCTGGGAATGACTAACACAAACCCAAACACACAAACAGACACATACACAAAGACGCACGAGACACACAAGCACAAACAAAAATCAGCAAAATGTAAATACCGTAAAAATGAAATGTTAATGATTTCCCTTCTCATGAACACTCTTTCTCACACACAAAAAACTCACACTAAATACCGCACACAGGTGCGCAATCAAACGTACTTAAAACTACCACACACAGATGCTCTCACATGCACACAAAGGCATAAAGACACATTCATGCGTACATAATCAAAAAGACACACATAAACACAGGCACAAACTCACAGAGATAGCCACATTCAGACACGCACACATTCACAGACACGCACAAATAGACTCATGCACTCTCACATACACAGAGACGGACACATCCTCTCACACACATGCACACATGAACTTCTAAAGTGCTATTAGGCATGTGAAATAAATGCTTGCCATCCTGAGAAGAAAAGAATCCCATAATAATGGATTTAAAATGCACACACACACACACATGAACACACACACAAAGACACAAACATAGAGAGACACAGGCACACACAAAGAGATAGAGGTTCACACAAGCAATCCCGTAGACAAAAACACAATTTTGCGTGGCCACTTGCACTCACACATATAAACACCCACAATGGACACACACAGACAATTATAAAAATGCACACATACAAACACAAGCACAGGCAATCACATACTCAAACAACACTGCATGAATGCCAACGTTGAAACCCACAGTAACAATCTCAAACACGGACACCCAGTGACATGGTCAGATATAAGAATGCAGAAGCTCACACACAACTACATGCACGCTCACACAAAGAGAAATGCATATGCATGTGCACACACACCCACATACAAATGCACACACACACACCCACATGCATCACGTACAAAATCTCACAAACACTCTGTCCTGTACGCACATGCACAGAAACACAAACGCATAAGTGCATACACAGCAGCACAAATATGCACCACACACACATGCACACACACACACACACACACACAGAAAACCAATCACACACAAAAACTCTCTCTCTCACACACACACACACAAACACACACACACATGCATCACATACAAAATCTCACAAACACTCTCTCCTGTACGCACATGCACAGAAACACAAATGCATAAGTGCATTCACAGCAGCACAAATATGCACCACACACACAAACACACACACACACACACATGCACACACACACACACACAGAAAACCAACCACATTCAAAAACTCTCTCTTGCACACACACACACACTCACACATGCACACACACACTCACTCACACACGTACACACACACAAACAGAAACACAACCACACACAAAAAATCTCTAACACACACAAACACAACCACACACAAAAACTCTCTCTCACATACACACACACTCACACATGCACACACACACACTCACACATGTACACACACACAAACAGAAACACAACCACACACAAAAACTCTCTCACACACACACACAACCACACACAAAAACTCTCTCTCACACACACACACACTCACACATGCACATACACACACTCACACATGTACACACACACACAAACAGAAACACAACCACACACAAAAACTCTCTCTCACACACACACACAAACACAACCACACAGAAAAACTCTCTCTCACACACACACACACACACACACATGCATATGCAAACATTGAACCACACATTCGCACATCCAAATGGCACCAGTCCTAATATAGGCAATAAACCTTCTTGTTTGCTAACAAGTACTGCCCTCCCTCAGCTGATAAAACAGTGCTCTTCCTTGTGATGCAACAATTAGAGGAAGTACTGAGGGTTGTAAGGTCGCATAAAGTACTCTTGGTGAGGGAGGTAAATGTCCTTGACCAAGAGTGACTCAGGAGCAGCACTATTGGCCGAGCTTTCACTGAACTAAATGAGTTGCTTCTAGGCTGATTCTGTGGCAGGTGATGAGGAAACCAACAAGTGTTGAATAATACCTGATCACGCCCTCACTAACCAATTAGCCGATCTTTCCATGACAGTATTCGTTGAACTGACCAACAGAAAGTCGTTGGGGAGATGAAATCCCGCCTTCACATTGAGGATACCCTCCATCGTGTTGTGTGGCATGGTGCTCAATTGCATAGATTTGGAACAGATGTAGAAAATCAAGGCTCGGCATTCATGAGATGCTGTGGGTCATCAGCAACAGCAGATGGGAGTCAACTACAAGGTGTAATCTTGTGACCTGTTATATTCCCCAGCCTGCCATTACCATCAGGCCAGGACTTCAACCCTGGTTCAACGCACGGTGCAGGAGAGCATGCCACAAGCAGAACCAGTCATACATGAAATGAGTTGTAAACTTAGTGAAGCTGTTCAACAGGACTAATTCAGTGGCAAATAGCATTAGCAGCAAGTTATCGGCAGAGAAAAGTGATCCTACAACCAAAGGATCAGATGTAAGTTCTGCAGAACTGGCACATACAGTCATGAATGCTGGTTGACAATTAATTAACTCACTAGAAAAGGAGGCTCCACAAACATCCCTGTCTGCATTGATGGAGGTTCCCAGCACATCAGTGCAAAAGTTAAGGCTGAACCACTTGTTACAACATTCATCCAGACGTCCAGAGTGTTTCATCCAACTTGGCCTCCTCGAGTGTTCCCTGGTATCACAAATGCCAGTTTTCAGCAAATTTGATTCAGTCCTTGTGTTATCCAGAAACAGCTGAAGGCAATGGAAAAGCCTATGGTCCCTGATAATGTTCAAATAATAGCACTAAGTACTTGTGCCCCATAAATGACCACACAACTAGCTAAGCTGTTCATGTAAAGCCACAACACTGACATTTGCCTGGCTATGTGGAAATTTGCACAGTTAAGTCCTGCACATAAAAAGGAGGGCAAATCCAATTTGGCTTGTCACTGCCCCATCAGACAATTCTTTATCATCAGTAAATTAATGGATGGGGTTACAAATTCAGCAATCTAGCACCACTTGCTTCGCAATAACCAACTTACCAACACCCATTTTGAGCATTAGCAAGCAATAACCAGCTTACCAACACCCATTTTGAGCATTAGCTAGCAATAACCAGCTTACTGACACCCAGTTTGAGCATTAGCAAGAATATGCAGCTTACTGCCGTCCATTTTGGATATAGCCAGGGCTGCTCAGCTCCTCACATAATTCCTGCCTTGGTTGCAACATGGAGAAAATAGCTAACCACCCCAGGTGGAGTGAGGGTGATATCCCTTGACATCGAGGCAGCATTTGAAAGAGTGTGGCATCAAGGAGCCCCAGCAAAACTGCAGTCAAAGGGCATCAATGGTAAAAGTATCCAATGTTAGCACTCATGCTTAGGGCAAATGAAGATAGTTGTGCCTATTTGAGATCAGTCATCACAGATCCAGGCGTTCCTCAGAGTTGTGTCGTCGCTGCAACCATTTCTGCTGCTTCATTGGTGAACTGCCTTCCAACATTATGTCAGAAGTTAGGATGCTAGCAAATGATTGCACAATGTTCAGCACCGTTAGCGACTCCTCAGATATGGAAGAAGTCTAGGAACATTTTCAGCAAGGCCTGGGTAATATCGAGGCTTCGCCTGACAAGCAGAAAGTAACATTCACACGACAGAAGAGTAAGGCAATTATGATCTCCAACAGCAGCGAATTTAACCGCGGGAAAATTACGATCAAAGGTGTTACCACCACTGAATCCTTCACTATCAACACCCCAGGGGTTGCCATTGACCTTAAAATGAACTTGAAAAGCCAAATAAATTCTGTGGATACAGGAGCAGTCAGAGGCTGGCAATCGTGCGACGAATAACACACAATGACGATCCCCAAAGCCTGTCCGTCACCGACACGCACACGTCAGAAGTGCGATGGCCATAACCATCCGCTTAAATGGCACCACATCCACAAACATTCAGTCCCTCCACACGTACAGTAGCAGCTTTGTGTACCGTGTACAAGAAGCACTGCAAGAATTAATGAAGGCTCCTAGGACAGTGCCTTTCAAACTCATGACAAATACCATCTAGAAGGACAATGGCAGCAGTTAGATGGGAATATCACCAGCTACAAGAGCCCACCACACCCCGCCAAAATAGCTCATTAACATAAATTGAAATATATTGCTGTTCATTCACAATGCCGGGCCAAAATCGTGAAACTCCCTTCCGAACAGCACTGTGGGATTCCATGAACCATGGGGACTGCAGTAGTACAAGATTGAAACTCACCGCCAGCATCTCAAAAGCACCAAGGGGTGGGACATAAATTCTGGCCCAGCCAGCGAAGCGAACAACCCAAGAATGAATAAAAAACTGAAGAAAAAAACATGCAAACCCGTAGAGACGCACACACACACGGACACAAAAAAACATACACTCACAAACACAGACACAGAAAGACACATGCTGACACTCACATACACAAGCATGCAGACACGTACACACACAAACACACACACAGACACAAATTGCTCAAGTGCAATTAAGGGTGGAAAATAAATGCTGGCCTAGGCAGTGATGCCAATATCCCATTAAAATGGAGTTAATAAACAACCATCATGACACACACACACAAACTCATACACACACATACACACACACACACACACACACACACAGATACAAACAATGTAAATCACATGCACTCACATGCATTTTAACAATTGCAGGTGCACAGACGAATCCGAGCATATATGCACACACATTTACATGTGCGCCGATACACACACGGAAACACTCATAAACACTCACATAAACTCAATCATGCTTACACCAAAACACACAACACAATGACACTCATACACACACACATACATTTTCACACAAGCACACACTCTCTCTCTATCTTACACGCACACACATGTACACTTGCACGGACCCTCACGCATACACACATACACACACTCACATGCACACACACATGCAATGCCACCCAAAAAGCACACCCACATAGAGACACACGCACAGCATGTAGACACACAATCAAACAGAAGCACCCACAGCCAAACTTCCTCCGAAGCAGCTACTCCTTCAGACAAAGACACACGAAACACACACACACACACACACACGCACGCACACACACACAGACACACATAAATACACGCGCCCATTCACACACACATACACCAACACACACACAAAGAATCACGCACACACACATGCACAGACAGGCACACACCCACTCACACACAAACACTTATAAACATCTTAAGTGCAATCTGGAATGGGAAATAAATGCTGTCCCTTCCAGCGAAGCAAATGATGCCTTTAATACACAAACACACACACACACACACACACACAGTGAAGCACGCACCCTCACATGTTCTCTTACACATGCAGAGACACACCCTTATGCACAGATAGATAGACACACCCTCACATGCATGGCGACAAACTCACTTAAACAATCTCTCATCTTCTCTCATACAGACTCACATGTGCACACATATGCACATTCCGGAGCACACTCTGATAATTACACACACTCTTTCACACAATCACAGTTTCTCACTCTCTCTCTCATACACACACACACACACAGTGACACACGGGAACCCACAAGCTCATGCAGGTACTCATGCACTACCTTCGGGGAAACACATAAACGCACATACAGGTGTGTGCTTTTGCCGGTTCGGGGAGGGTGGACTGGGGGTGGGGGTGCAACAACCAGGACCCGAAATATAACTTTATTGAACAGTCTCTAACTTCTAACCATATGAAGGATGCAACAGAACACCATGAAATTGAAGAACTGCTTTAGCTTGAACTGGAGGGTTCACTGCATGCGATTCACGAAACAAGAGCATTCCAGCTCAACACCACCTTCTCGAAAGCAACTGACCAGTGACGCCCACGTCCGAGGGAAAACAATTAAGTAAATAAATAAATTTATACAATCATTCATCCATGCATACATAAATTCAGACATATCTGGGCTGAGAATTCTTTCAGCTCCTGTGCACTCGCTCCGGGGGCCAAGCAGAGCCACAAACATATTCGGGAGTCCCACTGACCTGGGAAAGTCATGGGACGATTCATCATGCTTCTCCCTGCTGAGGGATAAAACAATGAAGTCACCTCACATGGCATTGATGATCACCGTCATCGAGTGGATCCCTCCATGAACAGCAAAATGGGAGCTGATGAGTATGTCACCCGCTCGAGTCTGCGAAGTTCTGGGCTATAGAATGTCAATGAAACTGTGACCGTAACAACGACTGACAGCACCGCGTTCACCTGGTTTGAACCTCCAGTTCGTGATGAAGTATGTGAAACATCTCCGTGACTATTTCCTTGCTGAATCAGAGTAGACTGACACTCTGCTCACTGCTGGGGTGAAGTTCAGTAAATGTTCTTGATAGGGAAGAGCCACCCTCGCCTTCCCTTGTTACAGAATTTCACCTCTCTACAGCCTCAGCTCCATTTGCTGGTTATGTTCCAGTCACAGATTTTCGGTAACTAGGGTTCCCACACCTCATGCAGATTTGGGTCTCGAAATCATCGTCCTCAGAATATACGCTGCATCTCAGAACAAAGTCTCAAGAACAAAATCCACAACACCTCCATGCAGTTTCCAATCAAATAAACAAGTCAAAGCCGCTCAGCTGCAAGTTAGATCCTTGTTCCTTTTAAATTGCACTTCAGGGGGTACCTCCTGTTACTGAACACATGTTCAGCTGACACGGACTAACACAGGCGATCAATGGGCAGGCAAAATTCAAGTTATAAAGACATGTGTCTGAGATGCTGAAACCACCTTTGCAACATGGTGCACCAGGTGGGAGACCAGGGGAAGTGAATGATAGTGCGGCACACACCTCTCCATCTTCTGCGTGTTGCAGCTCCGGCACCAGTGAGCCTAGCACTGTCATGGCCAGGGGTAGATGTAGAGAGATACATATTCACTTTAAAATGGGAAATGCATCAATTTGGTGAATAAGTGGAAGTGGAGAGGGATTGGGATTAACTGAAGGACTGAGACCGTGGTGGTATCACGTCATAAGAATTAGAATATTAAAATAGAGGTGTTACCAGACCATGAAGCAATCTAAACGAGTGAGCACAGGGGTGATGGTTTAAAGGGAATTGGGGTGAGTTTGGATGTGAGCAAGAGAGGTTGGGAGGAGCTGGGGTTTATGAAACTTAGTAACTGAGAAGGTGACGAGGATAACATTGGACTATTCAAATCAGCATTTAGACACATGTGAAGGTTTATTCAGTAGCTGAAGGCGGGGGTGGTTATGTGATGTACTATGGAGTTGGATTGGGGCAGGACAGGGAATATAGGGTCACTAATCAGATCACTGTTAAAGGGATCGCACATGTTGCAAAAAGTCAGGTTGTAGCTCAGGCATTGGCAAGGGAGTATCGTGCATGCAATGGCTGGGGAAGGGAGATTGTGCTGAAAAGTGAAGACAATAGATTCGATCTTCCAAATTTAAAATGACGGGAATTGTAATGAAGCTAAATGTGATTTTGAAACAAATAACCCGACAGAGAGACTTACCAGGTACACCAACAAGAGCCACGATGGGATAATAAAATATTTGAATAGCTCGAAGCGTGTATAGGATGCGAGAAGCCAATGGCAACCATTCATAATATGTAGAAAGAATGTAAAGCGCCACTGATAAGCTTCTGCCAATTGTTGTAACATTCCAGTCTATTGTTAACAGATTCAGATCCATTGTTCCCAGATTCTTATCTGTTGTTGGTAGCTTCCAATCAATGGCTCTCAGATCCTGTTCCATTTCTAGAACATTCCAATCTCTCGTTCTCAGATTCTGATCAATTGTTTGAATATTTCAATCTATTGTTCTCTGATTCAGATTCTCCCTTTCCCTTTCTCTGGAATTGCTGATTCCTTTTATTTTCGGGAAAAATGCTCCCACTGTTAATATGGAATAACATGTTGGAAGGCTCCCTTATTAATAGAAGAGGGAAAGCCTCTCGTGAGACAATTAGGATCCATGTACACTGGCGTTAATTACAGTCACTGAACAAATAGCTCCTTTTAACCCCGTTCAACTCAATATTTTTCATATCACAAAAATGCTGAACATTTACCGGCCTGGGGGGCAGATGTGAAGGTCTTGAGGGATAGACTGATGTAAGTATTGGAGACACTGGCCATAATATTTCAATCATACTTGGATATGAGGGCTGAAAGTTTGAAAATTCCCCCCTGAGTTGGATAATCCCTTGAGCTGCAGACTACGTAGCATAATATAGGTCATGGGCAAATTTTTGGAGGCCATAATTATCGACAAAAGAAATGCATGTTTCTTTGGAAGGGACAATGGTTTATAAATGACCAGAAGGTTTGATATGTTAATTGGAGTCATAACTGATTATCTTAATGACTGTCTTTGTTCAAGTAAGGAGAAGGGTGATGAGGGAAGTGAGCTTCATGTTATGTCTTTGTAAAAAGTGTGAACAAATATCACTTAATGGGTTTTTTTTACAGAAACTGAACCCCGCCTTTTGAACTGACAGTGACAATGTTGATGTGAATTTGGCGAAGAGACAGAACGCAGAATTAATTATCGACCAGTGGGTATTCAAACTGGACGACAACTTAAAGTGATTATATCCACGTATCGATATTAGTTGTACTGTTCTTTATGAGTCACATAATGGACACAGGGTTCTTTAAAAATTCACAATTCGAAGAAATAGAGGTCAAGATTTAATATCAAAGGATGCTCTTTCAGCCCTGAGATGACAAAACTTTTTTTTCAATGTTGTCTGACTTCAGAACCCTGTCTCAGGAGACATTGCAGGCGGGGTTATTGAATATTTTGTTTAAGCAAGAGGTAGGAAGATTCTTGTGAATAAAGGAAATCAAATGTTATAGGAGTAAATGCAAATGTAGAATACGAAAAATAAACACTTCATCCACAATCTTATTGAATAACGGAGCAGTCTCGAGGCTTCGAATGGCCTATTTCTGTTCCCTTCTCATATGTTGGTATTTGCAGTTAACAAGAAGACTGAAATGTAAAACGTGAGGAGGATTATCATAAGCTTCTGGACGATACACACACATCAGTGAAATGAAGGGACATTGGGAATGAAAATGTAATTCAGAGATGTATTTAGGATATATTTGGGAGGAGGAATGAGTTGAGAGAAAAAAATCTTGGCCAATTTTTAACCGGTCGCAGGCATAGAGCGTGGACAGGGTTACTCATAGCTCATTGGACATAATGATCTGAAAACAAAAAAAAAAACAAAAAAAAATGCCCAGTTTACGTTTGGTCTCTCCAATGTAGAGGAGACACATTGGGAGAAACGAAAACAGTAGACTAAGTTGGGGGAAATGCAAGTGAAATGCTGCTTCACTTGAAAGGAGTGTTTGGGTCCTTGGACGGTGAGGGGAGAGGAAGTGAAGGGGCAGGTGTTGCATCTATTGCGTGGGCATGGGGTGGTGCCATAGGAGGTGGTTGAGGTGTAGGGGGTGATGGAGGAGTGGACCAGGGTGTCCCGGAGGGAGCGATCCCTACGGAATGCCGATAAGGGGGGTGACGGGAAGATGTGTTTGGTGGTGGCATCATGCTGGAGTTGGCGGAAATGGCGGAGGATGATCCTTTGAATGCGGAAGCTGGTGGGGTGATAAGTGAGGACAAGGGGGACCCTATCATCCTCCCTCCCAGAAATATGATAGGGTCCCCCTTGTCCTCACTTATCACCCCACCAGCTTCCGCATTCAAAGGATCATCCTCCGCCATTTCCGCCAACTCCAACATGATGCCACCACCAAACACATCTTCCCTTCACCCCCCTTATCGGCATTCCGTAGGGATCGCTTCCTCCATGGCACCCTGCTCCACTCCTCCATCACCCACTACTCCTCAACCCCCTCCTATGGCACCACCCCATGCCCACGCAAAAGATGCAACACCTGCCCCTTCACTTCCTCTCTCCTCACCGTCCAAGGACCCAAACACTCCTTTCAAGTGAAGCAGCATTTCACTTGCATTTCCCCCAACTTAGTCTACTGCATTCATTGCTCCCAATGTGGTCTCCTCTACATTGGAGAGACCAAACGTAAACTGGACGACCGCTTTGCAGAACACCTGCGGTCTATCCACAAGAATGACCCAAACCTCCCTGTCGCTTGCCATTTTAACACTCCACCCTGCTCTCTTGCCCACATGTCTGTCCTTGGCTTGCTGCATTGTTCCAGTGAAGCCCAACGCAAACTGGAGGAACAACACCTCATCTTCCGATTAGGCACTTTACGGCCTTCCGGACTGAATATTGAATTCAACAAAATAGGTCGTGAGCTCCCTCCCCCATCCCCACCCCCTTTCTGTTACCCCCTTCCTTTTTTTTCCAATAAATAATAAAGATTTTCCTTTTCCCACCTATTTCCATTATATAAAAAAAAACACCCCCACTAGAGCTATACCTTGAGTGCCCTACCATCCAATCTTAATTAGCACATTTGTTTAGATAATATCACCAACTTTAACTTTAACACCTATGTGTTCTATTGTACTATTGTCATTGATATCTTTTGATGATCTTCTTCTATCACTGCTTGTTTGTCCCTACAACCACACCCCCCCCCCTTCACCTCTCTCTCTCTCTATCTCTCCGCCCCCCACACACACACCTTAAACCAGCTTATATTTCAACTCTTTCTTGGACTCGAACTCAAGTTCTGTCGAAGGGTCATGAGGACTCGAAACGTCAACTCTTTTCTTCTCCGCCGATGCTGCCAGACCTGCTGAGTTTTTCCAGGTAATTCTGTTTTTGTTTTGGATTTCCAGAATCCGCAGTTTTTTTTTTTTGTTTTCATCTCTGTGTTTAATTGACTGCCACTGCTCTTCAAGAAATGCCTACCTCCTTGAAGAAGTTCTGTTCCTCTCTGTGACAAGATTTCCGTATCTCTCTGTTGTCTTGCTCACCTTCCTTGCTTTCCATTTCCCTCCTGGTGTTTGACAAGGTGTTTACTAAAACCCGCTTTCACAGCCATATCTCCTTTCTCAGTGACTGTCTCCGTCTCCGACTTACCCCACGTGGATTTCAACTGAAATTCCACCCCTCATGTTTCGAACCCACCCAGGATTACAGGTATCTCCGGGACATAAATCGTTTCTCGGACTGCTGTTCCCGTCACATTCTGAGATCCACACCCAGTGCCATACGCCGCCATATGAACACACTCGACCTCTCCCTCCAGCAGCACCGCCGTACCCTTTTTCAAAGCTGCGCGTGCCCCCAGTTTCATTTTATCCTTCGGCTCATCCAACGCCTCAACAAGAAACTTTTTCTCTTTCTCTCAAGTGCTAAGGAACGCAAGCTCCAACAACTCATCGACACCAACACCCATCTAGGACCCTCCACCCCTGCCTGTCCCTCCGTCCCCACCCCATCTTCCAATCCCAGCCCCAGCCGTGTATTCACTATACCCCCTGACCTTCCCCTCTCCGATGCTGAACGTTCAGTGCTCAGCAAAGGACTTAGTTTCATACCCTTACGCCCTCATCTCAATGAATTTCGGGCTCGGCACGATGCTGAACTCTTCTTCCACCGTCTTTGTCTCCGGGCTCACTTCTTTGGGCAGGAGTCCTCTCCCAGTGCAACGAATCCTTTTACCCATCTACAGTATTCTCCCTCCACCTGGACCCCTCCCTCTGGATTCTTACCTTCTCTCGATCTTTTCATTGAGAACTGTCGGCGCAACATTAGTTGTCTCAATTTCTCTGCTCCTCTCACCCATTCTAACCTGTCTCTCTCTGAACCTACTGCACTCCATTCTCTCAGGTCCAACCCTGACATTGTCATCAAACCCGCTGACAAGGGTGGTGCTGTTGTTGTCTGGCGCACGGACGTCTACCTCGCGGAGGCTGAGCGTCAACGTGCAGACACTTCCTCCTACCTCTCCCTGGACCATGACCCCACCACTGAACATCAAGCCATTGTTTCCAGGACTGTCACTGACCTCAACTCCTCTGGGGATCTCCCTCCCACAGCTTCCAACCTGATAGTCGCACAAACTTGGACGGCCCGCTTCTATCTCCTACCCAAAATCCACAAACAGAAATGCCCCGGTAGACCGATCGTCTCAGCTTGCTCCTGCCCCACAGAACTCATTTCTCATTATCTTTACTCCCTTCTCTCTCCCCTTGTCCAGTCCCTTCCCACCTACATCCGTGATTCCTCTGACACCTTACGTCGCATCAACAATTTTCAGTTCCCTGGCCCCAACCGCATCCTCTTCACCATGGACGTCCAATCCCTCTACACCTCCATCCCCCACCAGGATGGTCTGAGGGCCCTTAGCTTCTTCCTCGAACAGAGGCCTGAACAATCCCCATCCACCACTACTCTCCTCCGTCTGGCTGAACTTGTTCTCACACTGAACAATTTCTCCTTCAACTCCTCTCACTTCCTCCAAATAAAAGGTGTGGCTATGGGTACCCGCATGGGCCCCAGCTATGCCTGTCTCTTTATGGGGTATGTGGAACATTCCTTGTTGCAGTCCTACTCCGGCCCCCTTCCACAACTCTTTCTCCTGTACATCGATGATTACTTCGGTGCCGCTTCATGCTCTCGTCGGGACTTGGAAAAATTTATTAGTTTTGCTTCCAATCTCCACCTCTCCATCATTTTCACGTGGTCCATCTCTGACACTTCCCTTGCCTTCCTTGACCTCTCTGTCTCAATCTCTGGTGATAGACTGTCCACCAATATCCATTACAAACCCACCTACTCCCACTGCTATCTTGACTACAGCTCCTCACACCCCGCTTCCTGTAAGGACTCCATCCCATTCTCTCAGTTCCTTCGCCTCCGTCGCATCTGTTCCAATGACGCTACCTTCAAAAACAGTTCCTCTGACATGTCCTCCTTCTTCCTTAACCGAGGTTTTCCACCCACGGTCATTGACAGGGCCCTCAACTGTGTCCAGCCCAACTCCCATGCATCTGCCCTCATGCCTTCTCCTCCCTGCCAGAAACATGATAGGGTCCCCCTTGTCCTCACTTATCACCCCACCAGCCTCCGCATTCAAAGGATCATCCTCCGCCATTTCCGCCAACTCCAGCATGATGCCACCACCAAACACATCTTCCCTTCACCCCCCTTATCAGCATTCTGTAGGGATCGCTCCCTCCGGGACACCCTGGTCAACTCCTCCATCACCCCCTACTCCTCAACCCCCTCCTATGGCACCACCCCATGCCCACGCAAAAGATGCAACACCTGCCCCTTCACTTCCTCTCTCCTCACCGTCCAAGGACCCAAACACTCCTTTCAAGTGAAGCAGCATTTCACTTGCATCTCCCCCAACTTAGTCTACTGCATTCATTGCTCCCAATGCGGTCTCCTCTACATTGGAGAGACCAAACGTAAACTGGGCGACCGCTTTGCAGAACACCTGCGGTCTGTCCGCAAGAATGACCCAAACCTCCCTGTCGCTTGCCATTTTAACACTCCACCCTGCTCTCTTGTCTACATGTCTGTCCTTGGCTTGCTGCATTGTTCCAGTGAAGCCCAACGCAAACTGGAGGAACAACACCTCATCTTCCGACTAGGCACTTTACAGCCTTCTGGACTGAATATTGAATTCAACAACTTTAGGTCATGAGCTCCCTCCCCCATCCCCACCCCCTTTCTGTTTCCCCCTTCCTTTTTTTTCCAATAAATTATAAAAATTTTCCTTTTCCCACCTATTTCCATTATAAAAATAAATAAATTAAAAAAAAACACCCCCACTAGAGCTATACCTTGAGTGCCCTACCATCCATTCTTAATTAGCACATTTGTTTAGATAATATCACCAACTTTAACTTTAACACCTATTTGTTCTATTGTACTATTGTCATTGACATATTTTGATGCTCTGCTTCTATCACTGCTTGTTTGTCCCTACAACTCCCCCCCCACCTCTCTCTCTCTCTATCTCTCCGCACCCCGCCCCCCCGCCCCCCCCGCCACACACACACACACCTTAAACCAGCTTATATTTCAACTCTTTCTTGGACTCGAACTCAAGTTTTGTCGAAGGGTCATGAGGACTCGAAACGTCAACTCTTTTCTTCTCCGCCGATCCTGCCAGACCTGCTGAGTTTTTCCAGGTAATTCTGTTTTTGTTTTGGACAAAATGATATGATTGTTAAAATACTCAGAGGATGTTTGAATTTATAAATAGTGGCATATAGTACTGAAGTAAGATGTTATTGTAAAGTTCCATACATCAATGGTTCGTGCTCAGCTGCGGAATTGCGTATAATTCTGGTCAGTACATGTGAGATAAGGTGTGAGCGTTTTGGATAGATTACTGAGGGGATTTCTTGGAATGTTAACAAAAATGAGGAAATTCAGTTAGATGTGTAGGCAGCCGACGCTGTAAGTTTTCTGCTTAAGTAAGTCAAGATAAACGGGCATGGAATAGATGTTTCCAAATTAATGTAGAGTTTAAAGAGAGTAAATATAAACTGCTTCCACATGAACAAGCAACTATGGCAATGTTTACAATAATTGGGAGAAGAACATGAGCGGAGATGAAGAAAACAGAATTTCTGCAGAGCTGTCATTATCTGGAATACCCTGACTGAAAACATAATGGAATCCGCAACTTCAGGCTGATGCAAAATATACCAAGGCACTGAAGAAGAGCAAGAGAACCCTCCCCGATTTCCTGCTGTATATTTATCTCACCATTAACATCACATCAAAACCGGTTATTTGTTTGTGAGAGGGTTGCGAGTGACAACGGTCAAATTAGTGGTTCCGCTGGAAGGTCAGAATCCACACTGGTTCCCTGGAGGGATGCCTCCAACCTCGGTTAGGTGGCGATTCAGGAATATTTGTGAGAAAATCTTCTCCAAAGTGGTATGAAGGTATGTGTCGCTATTGTACCCACAAAATCATTTATATCCTTTCTTAAACAGTGAAAAAATGATGAAATTTCAGAAGTCTGGAGGCTTGACCACTTTTTCCCAGAGATGTTGAAATCTGGAATACTCTAACTGAAGAAATGGCGGAAGTGAATTCAGTTGTGAGAATCAAAAGGGAACTGGATAAAGACTGGAAAGTGGGATTTGCAGAGATTTGTGTAGGGACAACCAAGAGGGACAAAGTGGCATCGCTATTTCAAAGGCAGGACAGAGGAATGTTTGAAATGGATTACATTCAACTTGCCTGATTCTCCAGTTCTGTTGCTACCGAAACTACTGATCCCGGATAAGGCAGTGAGACTTGGGTCGCCTCCCAAAGATAACTCCGAGTGCTGGAGATTTTCCACGAGCGGTGATTCTGCAGGATGGTCCATCTCAAGTGTGAAGACAGGTGAACAACCTCCAGCAGCAAATCCTCCATTATCACAACTTTGACAATATGAAATCAACTGGACTGGACACTGCATCCACGTGACAAACAATCAGCTTCTGAAAGCAAATCCTCCATTATCATAACACTGACAATATGAAATCAGGTCAACTGGACTGGATACTGCATCCACGTGACAAACAATCAGCTTCTGAGTGACATTTTCTTTTCACAAATTTGTGGATGACACATGATTTCAGGAAGGGCAGAGGAAATGGTTTAAGGACACTCTGCCTGGCCACAGTGAAAAGTGCAAAAACTGGCATTTGCATATGGGATGAAGTTGTTGATAATCCTGTCATCTGGCAGTGCTTCCTTAACAAGCTGCAACACACCCAGTGACTGACCAGATACTCTCTGCTGTGGAGAAGTGACAGAAGCGGAATGAGAAGTAACAGAACTCTGAGTCAAGGAATTCACTTCTGCAACAAAATTCCTGTCTTCTCTACACGAAGGTCCATGACTCAAGAGTTCGTCCGCTGAGACACGTAGACGCACAAATGAAAAAGCCTGGCAGGCATCATCCTTTTGTCGAGGAACTGAAGTTGGCAATGCTGATGATGATAGTGTTAGGATTATTATAATGTATCACGTGAAAAAAAAATGATGGAAGGTTAACTTCAATGTCATCCTTCAGAACAAAACTTTAGTATTGGACAAAGACCAGTGTCGTTCTAGACATCAACTTGAGCATACCACCGAACGTGCAGTGTGACAGTAACTACTTGCTAAATTGAAGATATTTCTAAGACAACCAGTTAGTCAAATCTGAGCATCTACGAGGAGCTGTGCACCATCTGCAACAGCGGAACTGCTTACAACCACAATCTGGAACCCCATGGACTAGCGTATCACCCACTCAAAAGTTATAATTATGTAATGGGTCCAAAGAGGAGTCATACACATTTGCTTGAAAAAAAGGCAAATATGATGATTGGGAGCAACTAAGAATTCAGCAAAGGAGAAACAAATGATTGATTAAGAGGGGAAAAATACAGCATGATAGGAAAATTGTAACAAATATAAAAGCGGAGTGTAAAATCTCTCCGGCTTATGTAACAAACGATGATTAATGAAGACAGTCTGAAATGGGAGAAATTATATCAGTACACAAGGAAATTGTCGAGCACTTGAACACGTATTTTTGAGCTCTCTTCATAGAGGAAGACTCAAATTACTTCCCTGAAACCCTGTGGAATAAAAAGGTCTTGTGAGGTGAAGTAATTGAAGGAAATTTGTATTAATAAACCAATAGCGTTGGGTAAATTATTGGAACTGAAAGGCAATAAATCCCCAAGGCCTGATAACCTACATTCAAGTGCACTAAAGGAGATGGCCATGGAAATAATGGATGAGTTGGATGTCATATTCCAAACCAGAGTAGATTCTGGGAAAATTCTCGGCAGATTGGAGAAAGACAAATGTAATTATTGTTTAAAAATATGGAGGAAGAAAACATCATAGTACAGACCTGATAGCCTAACATCAGTAGTATGTAAAATGCTGGAGTTCATTCTTAAGGTTATGACAACACGGCACTTTGGAAATATCAACATGATTCAGCAAAGCCAGGATGGGTTTAAAAAAGGGAACTAATGTTTGACAACAGTACTGGAGTTATTAGAGGGTTTAACTAGCAGAACAGAGCAGGGAGAACCAGTGGATGTGGTGTAAATGGATGTTCAGGAAGCTTCTGATCATTTTTCTGTTATGGCACGGTTTATGGTGATGACGAGTTCCCAATGCGAAAGGGAAACTTGAAATAGATGCCAACATATTTGTGATAGGTTTACATTATGGTACATGTTTATTAAATTATACATAAAAATCTATTACACTGCCCACAGAAATGTATTCACACGGTAAGCAGTGCATTCTAACAGTTGCACACAACCTTAACTTTACCTCACAGTAAATCGTCCCCTTTTCTGTTGAGTAACTTTCCTTCCAGAATTTGAAACTATGGAATTCCCGTAATGCTACCACATAGTGCATTTTTCCTTGGGTTTTCCTCTAAGGCTGATGGCAACTGGTTCTTCCAGCCAGACCTTGTTCAAGCTGTCTCCCAGGAGATGTGTCCAGCTACGATACAACACATCCAACCCCCCCTTCCTTCCCTCCTTTGTTTTTCTGGGAGATCTGACCAGCAACTTCTCAAAAAGGATTCTGTATTTCCTTACATGAGTTCCTTCCCTTTGACCTTTCCTTTATCTCAACCAGACTCGCTGGCAACTCTTTCTTTCCAGAACAAAAACAGAATTACCTGGAAAAACTCAGCAGGTCGGCTGAGAAGAAAAGAGTTGACGTTTCGAGTCCTCATGTTTTTATCTTTCTTTCCAGACTTGATTGAACTACTATTTAATTTAGCTCTATTTTTTTGCTTTTTACAGTTAGCCAACCCTAGCATAACCTTTCTTCCTGACACTATTTTTTTCTTAACAGTTTGATTTCAACTGAATTTGATTGATTATAATGTCAAAACTAGTTCTCATTGCTGGCTTTATTTTCCTGCGGTCACTCTAGCTCTTATTCCAATTTCCAAATTAACCCCCCCAGCACCCCCTCCCACCACCAACCAACCCCCCTCCTCCAGCTAGGCTGAATTACAATACATAGGAAGTGTGATAGGACTATTAACAGGAAAAACAATACAATTTCTTGCAAGCTTCAGAGTCCTACATCAGAGGGAAGCGTGTCAATTTGTACAAATTCGGATTGGGCTAACAGATTGGCATGGATAGGGATTAAGAAAGCAGAGTGTAAACAGAGACTGGAAATGGGCATTGTTTTTCGAAGAGGCATGTGGTGACCTGGTGTGTGTCAGAGGGTTCAGTGCTTGTGCACCATCTACTGAAATATATATGAATGATCTGTATGAGGGAAACTAATATATACTATTCTCTAGTTAGCTGCTGACACGAGGCTTGTTTTGAATGTCAGCGATGAGGAGGCTGTTAAAATGATTCAACACACATTAGGTAAGTTGAGTGAGAGGGGAAATACATGACAGATGAATGTATAACGTGGGTAAGTGTCAGTTTACCAACTCTGGCAGGGAAAGCAGGATTACAGAGTATTATATAAATGATTATGGATTGTTGAACGTTGAGGTAGAAAATGACTTTGTTGTCCTTGTACACTAAACATTGAAATCAAGCACCCATTTGCAGCAAGCAGTGAAGGAGACAAGCGGTATGTTTGACCTCCTTGCAAAAAATGGCTTGATTACTGGAGCAAGCTTGTCTTAATGCAGTTGATCAAGGGCTTGGTGAGTCACTCCTGGATGATTGTGTGCAGTTTTGCTCTTCTTACCTTAGAAGGGGTATATTTGCCATATAGAGTGTACTGCGAATGTTCACCAAATTGATTCTTGGGATGACAATATTGTTGTAGGAGTGATTTGGCCAGCTAGACCTGTATGAACCGGTACCAGCCTCATGATTCGAGTAGGCCATTTTGGACTGAGATGAAAAGAAACTTCTTCACTCAGAGAGAGGTGAACCTGTGGAATTTTCCATCACAGATGATGGTGGATGCCTCATCACTGATTATATTTAAGACTGAAAGACATTTCTGAACTCTAAAGGCCTCCAGGATGCGGGGAGATCATGGTAGCATGGTGTCCAGATAGAGAAACAGCCATGACCATACTTACAGGCAGTGCAACTTCGAATGTCCTGCTGTTCTGTGTTTTCTATGTTTTAATGTTTGCTATTACCATCAAGCTGGGGAATCAATCCTGGATCAATGAAGAAAGTCGAAGGGCATTCCTGTCTAAGCACCAGACATTCAATAAAACGTGGTGTCAACCTATTGAAGTGAATACACAGGGCTACTTGCATGCCAAACAGCAGAAGCAGTAATTGACAGATGTAGCTCAGCGTATCCACAACCATCAGGTCAGATTGTGACTCTGCAGTCCTGCCACATGCAGTCCTGAAAGGTGGCGGAAAATTAAACAATTAACTGCTGGGCAAATATGCCACATATTCTCATCATCAATGGTGGAGGAGCACAGCACATCAGAGCAAAATATAAGGCTGAATCATTTGCAACAGCCTTCAGTCAGAAGTGACAAGTGCATGATCCATCTCGGCCTCTAAAGAAGGACAACTTCTTCACAGGTGCCAGTCTTTAGGCAATTCGATTCATTCTGTGCAGTAACAAGGAATGATTGAAGGAACTGGGTAATGCAAATGCTATGGACCATGACAGTATATTCAGTCAGTGATGCAGATTCCAGATTTAACTGTGCCCTGCCCACGGCAAGCATTTCCATTACAGATGGAAAACTGACATCCACCTAATGTGGAAAAAAATCTCCAGGTACGTCCTGTTCATCGAATGTTGGACCAAAGCAAGCCAGAGAATTACTGTACCATCAGTCTGATCTCGATCATCAGGATTGTGATGGAAGGGGTCATCTGAAGAGCTGTCATGCGGCACTTACTGAACAATCCCCTGCTCACTGGCGCACACTTGGGCCTCCACCACAGCCGTTTAATCCCTGAACTCATTATAGTCATAGCTCAAATATGGAACAAATAAATGAACTCAAGAGCTTAAGTGAACGTCAGGTTTTGACAGAGAATGACATTGGGAGCAATAGAAAAAATGGTGTCAATGAGAAACGGGCTGGAGACGTGGTGTTGGTGCAAATCCTCACTGGGTAGAATCATACCTGGCACAAAGGAAGCTAGTTGTAGTTATTGCAGGCCAACCACCTCATCCATCACTGCCTGAGCTCCTCAGGATAATATTCGAGGTCCAAGAAGTTTCAGCTATTTCATCAATGACCTGCCATTCACCAAAAGTTTTGAAGTAAGATTTTTTGCTGCTGATGGGCAATGTTCAATATCATTCATAACACATGACTGCAGAAGTAGCCTGTGCTCATGTGCATCAAGGCCTGAGCTACTTTCCCTCTTGGGCTGAATAATGGTAAGTAACAAATCGGCCACCGATTCCACACTGATGAATATACAAATGTTTGCTGTGAGCGAGCACGGATTTAGCCAGAGGAGAATGATAAATATGTAATTATGTCTGTGATCATTGTCATGGAGCAGCGCAAATGGTCAGACCTGGAGACAGGAAAGCGTGGAAGGAAAATATGTTCTCCCCGCCATGCCTCGCTGATGAAGCTACATAAATATGTGTTATTTGGAGAGGACAATACATGTTTATTTAACCCGCTCATTGCTCTGTTCATCAATTACACACTTAGTGTTGTGAGTGGATAAAACAAACAATATTTATTGATTATGTTGATTGCAGTTTTTGTTAATCACACACTTGCTGTGCTGATTATTCTGAACAGTAATTATTGTTTCTTCTTAATTCTAACAACAGGGGCAGCCTCTGCTCTGAAGCCCTGCCTGATTAATTGGAGATCGCTGCAGTGTGAGCCTTAAGAATTTCACCCTACAAACAATCAGCAGTGGATCCCACAAATGCTAACTTCTAATGGCCTCGCAATCTAACAATTATATTAACATTATTATATATGTTCCTTGGTTATTGCTATGAAAACTGACACCTCATCAACATATTGTGAAGAACGATAACAGAATTACCTGGAAAAACTCAGCAGGTCTGGCAGCATCGGCGGAGAAGAAAAGAGTTGACGTTTCGAGTCCTCATGACCCTTCGACAGAACTTGAGTTCGAGTCCAGGAAAGAGCTGAAATATAAGCTGGTTTAAGGTGTGTGTGTGGGGGGCGGAGAGATAGAGAGACAGAGAGGTGGAGGGGGTTGGTGTGGTTGTAGCGACAAACAAGCAGTGATAGAAGCAGATCATCAAAAGATGTCAACAACAATAGTACAATAGAACACATAGGTGTTAAAGTTAAAGTTGGTGATATTATCTAAACAAATGTGCTAATTAAGAATGGATGGTAGGGCACTCAAGGTATAGCTCTAGTGGGTTTTTTTTTATATAATGGAAATAGGTGGGAAAAGGAAAATCTTTATAATTTATTGGGAAAAAAAAGAAGGGGGAAACAGAAAGGGGGTGGGGATGGGGGAGGGGACTCACGACCTAAAGTTGTTGAATTCAATATTCAGTCCGGAAGGCTGTAAAGTCCCTAGTCGGAAGATGAGGTGTTGTTCCTCCAGTTTGCGTTGGGCTTCACTGGAACAATGCAGCAAGCCAAGGACAGACATGTGGGCAAGAGAGCAGGGTGGAGTGTTAAAATGGCAAGCAACAGGGAGGTTTGGGTCATTCTTGCGGACAGACCGCAGGTGTTCTGCAAAGCGGTCGCCCAGTTTACGTTTGGTCTCTCCAATGTAGAGGAGACCACATTGGGAGCAACGAATGCAGTAGACTAAGTTGGGGGAAATGCAAGTGAAATGCTGCTTCACTTGAAAGGAGTGTTTGGGTCCTTGGACGGTGAGGAGAGAGGAAGTGAAGGGGCAGGTGTTGCATCTTTTGCGTGGGCAAGGGGTTGTGCCATAGGAGGGGGTTGAGGAGTAGGGGGTGATGGAGGAGTGGACCAGGGTGTCCCGGAGGGAGCGATCCCTACGGAATGCCGATAGGGGGGGTGAAGGGAAGATGTGTTTGGTGGTGGCATCATGCTGGAGTTGGCGGAAGTGGCGGAGGATGATCCTTTGAATGCGGAGGCTGGTGGGGTGATAAGTGAGGACAAGGGGGACCCTATCATGTTTCTGGGAGGGAGGAGAAGGAGTGAGGGCGGATGCGCGGGAGATGGGCCGGACACGGTTGAGGGCCCTGTCAACGACCGTGGGTGGAAAACCTCGGTTAAGGAAGAAGGAGGACATGTCAGAGGAACTGTTTTTGAATGTAGCATCATCGGAACAGATGCGACGGAGGCGAAGGAACTGAGAGAATGGGATGGAGTCCTTACAGGAAGTGGGGTGTGAGGAGCTTGTGAAGAACGATATTGTGGATATTAATCTGAGGTCTTGTCCCTAAATGATATTTTTGCGTGTGCTAGTAATTTATTTTCTTGGAAAGCAATATTAAATGTTACATTCCGTGAAACCTGGAGTAAGTTTTGGTGATTTCCCTTCACTTCTTCGAGACAACATTTCAATAGTTGCTGATCCTACTTATCTGAAATATGAATAGTTACGCAGGCTGATGTCCCAAGAGAACATTAGATGTTTACTGCCATTATTGGTTTGATCACTGTTATTCTGCGTAATTCGTTCATCGGATGTATAAGCCGCTCGCTCGGCAACCATGTATTGCCCATCCCCAATTGCCCTTCTTCAGTTTCAACGACATTGCTGTGATATTGGAGTGACATGTAGGCCAAAGCAGGTAAGGAGTGCATGTTTCCATCCATAATGGACATTAGTGAACCAGATGTACAATTTTATCGGCTATTTCCTAAGATCAATATTAATGAGAGTGATAATTCGACAATTCCTCCTTATAACTTCATATGTTCATTTATTCTGTTATTTTCATCGGCAACAGCTTAATGGTCATCATTCAGCTACTATTGTTTTTATTGGATTTGAATTCAGCTGTGGTGGGATTTGAAATGCCGTCCGCAAAGCATTACCTTTGGGTTTCTTCATAACCAATTCAGTGATATGACCACAAGGCATCCACAATTTTAGGATTGAACAATAACTTCGTATTTCTTTCCACAAAACAATCCTTCCAAATTTACTCCACCTGTTGGTTGATTAACAATTCATATAGAGTGCTTATGGGACTGAATATGAATTTAACATTCACTGTGCTTTTCATCAGCACGGTTATTACAATTGTTGAAGTGTGATTACTTGTTTCAATATTTCTCAAGATCAGTGAACTTGTGTCACTATGTACATTCATTATTCTCGTCCTTGAATCACTTTATTATTGCAATTAATGTACAATTTTAAATATCAAACGATTATGCTCTCCAATATTCACAAAATTTATATCTGGTTTCAGTATTGAAAATATCAATGGCTAGACACATTGACTGTTGTTTGAAATGATAATTCAATGCCAGTTATCTCTTTATATCTGTTTCCCTATCCAGTGAAAATAATATCAGATTTCCAGTTACAACAAAGGAACATTCCCGTTGCTAACAACCTCCCAATCTTTCCTCCATCTTCCCAACATTTTCACACTAATGTCACACCACGGTTACAGGAAAATCCGGTGACTCATTCGAGAGTTGTGGTGGGAGACAAGAGTGAAAGGAGGAATCCACATTCACATTTCCCCCCGGAATTTCCCAGCAATACTAAACTTGACAATCATCCCTGAGGATAGACCGACACACTGACCAAAACACCCAGACAGAACATCTCTCTCTCTGTCTCTCTGTCTCTTTCTGTCTCTCTCTCTCACACACACAGATGGGCAAGCACTAACACACTTATGCACAGAGGCATGCACATACCGCACGTCAAGTGCAAATAGAAATGCACACATACACAAACATTGCACACATACACATACACACACTCACATGCACTCACACATGGACTCACATCTTCACAAATGCAGACAGACACACATAAACACACAAACACACACATATGCACATTGTCACAGGCTCTTTCTGATACCGGCGCACATGCACGCATGAAATTCCAAACACACACACACTGATAAATTCACACTGATAAAGACAGGCACAGAAAAAGAATCAACTTAACTAAGGCACTGCAACGTTCTCTGTATGTCTCTGTAGCACTTTGTATCTCTCTCGCTCTCTATCACTCTGTCTTCTTCTCTCTCTCTCTGACTGACTGTCTCTCTCTCTGTCTCTTTCTTTATCATTCTCTCACTCTCACTCTCTCTCCCTCTCTCTCCCTTTCTCTCTACCTCTCTGTCTCTCTGTCTCTTTCTCTCTGTCTGTCTCTCACACACAAACAAGCACACATACACGGACTCGCACATTGACACATACACTGACACATGCACAAAGGCATGCATATTCACCAGAACATGCATGCACAGATGCACTGACACACAAGCGCACAAACCTGCACACACACACAAATAAAAATGCACACAAGCAAACACACGCTCATGGACTCACAGACACACACGCTTTTGGCTCGCACCTATGCACAGACGGACACAAGCAAGCATGTGCACGTGGAAATGTATGTACAGATGCATTGAGACACAAGAAGTGCACGGACGTGGGTATTATATTAAAGAAAATGAACAGGGGATGTTGTAACATGCCTTTGCGAGATTGCATAATTACATCAGTGGAATGGATGCGTGTCACGCAATGCCATTTTAGTTTCACTTTAGGCTGTGAGCAGACCACATCACTTACCTCTGCTGCTGACGGGTCTTCAAATTGTATACCTCTATTTTAAATTCCATGTGCCTAGTTACAATAAAAAAGCCCAAATGTTAGTCCATCATGAATGATCTGTGCTTTTATATCTCTTCAAATACACGACATGAAGAGTCATCATTCACCACTTCCCTTTGATTTCTGTCTCACAGCCAATGTCACATCCATAATGCCACTTGAATCCTGGAATTCAATTTCCTTTATAATTGCATTAAGTTACACTTAATCACACTTTGTTCACCTATATAACATCAAGCTCAGTTCGCTCGATACTGAGACAAAGTACTTAATTTAGTTTAGGCATTGCCATGTTACATTAACGTGTTTTGATTATTGTCAATTGTAAACCCTACTTATCTCACAAAGAAGTATCTTGCCCTTGATTATGGCCTCAAGTAATTTCCTCCCAAAATTCATAAGATTCACCAGTGTTACACTGACATTAATCTGAATGCTCGTTTTTCCAAGGTGTTTAGTGCTCTCCTGTAATAAACAGGGTAAGGCATTTACAACCCCAGTCCTCTGACACCACTCCCATAACCAAGCACGATTGAAACATTATGGTCAGTGCCTCTGCTATGACAACCATTTGTTCCCTAAGCAACCATCAAGCATCCCAGCCAGGGTGGAAAATTGTTCTACTTTATTGTGATTTAAAAAGTGTTGAAATGAAAGTTGTTAAGTGAAACTTTTTGTACAATGCCTGTAATTAATATCAGTCCCAATGGATCCGAAATAGAAGGGTATCCCCCTTCTATTAATAAGGAACACCGTTCAATGTGTTACTCAATTGTTTCATCGAGAGCATCACCTCCGACAGTAAAAAGATCAGCAGCTCCAGGGAGAGGAGTAGAAGAGATCAGGACCTCAGGGCAATAGAAATGAATGTTCCACCAATCGATCAGATGCTGAGAACATTAGATTGGAATATTCCAACAATGGACAGGAGTTTATCCAATTTAATTTCGTTGGTTTCTGGAGACTTTTGGTGGATTACATTATCTGACAAGGTCCTATATATTTTTTTCATTATTCAACACTTTTACTATCCAATCCTGGCCATTGTTGGTGTGCCTGGTAAGTCTCTCTATTCAGTTACTAATTCTACAAACCATGTTTAAATGTATCACTATTCTTGTCAATTACTCTGCCTTGATATGATGTCGTTGGTGTTACTGTGGGGCCTCTTTATCCAATAATTAACTCGGCAAGCCCATGCTAACTGCTTTGTGTTACTTATATTTCACTTTCTCGCCTTTGTTCCTCCTGGGGTTCCTGGGTTGCCCCACAATTCAGCTATGGGGTCTGTAGTCTATGTTATTCGGAACATCGGGGTGGTTGTGTCTATTTCTACTCTGTTCCCTAGTCACTGACTCCAAGCCTGTATCTGACAAATATCTGAGATGAAAAGAGATTGTTTGAAACCTCCTCTCCCTCTTTTAACCTCAGTTGATGACTGACCCCTTCACCCCTCTATCCCCAATTATGTGTGCAATCACTTCCAGGTTACAACCCTCTGTATCACTGCATCTGTCATTGAGAATTGCAGTTCTCTGCTGGCCACACTCCCAGGCACAAATTTGCCAAAAGAATTCCCAATCACTTTTCAGCTGTCCATATCCTGAACGAGCAACAAATCCTGTTCACACACCCTTGTTACGCTCACTAACCTCTATCGTTAGCTGATGTGGCAATGCCTTAATTTTTAAGATTCTCACTCTGGTGATCAAATCCTTCATTACAGTGCAGCTCTGATAACTCAAATCAATACATTGAAAACAATCTCGCACTGTTCACATTTAAACTGATCCCCCACACCGGTCTGATGATTTGACATGACTTTCTCACTTCTCCAGCATCCAATTTTCTGGTACTCTGCAAATGTGGATACTTAAATGGTGTGAATCGCACTGCTGGCCACTTCCAGTGAGAACTGTACATCTCAAGATGATGGACATAAACTTGTCTCGGGTGTACCTTCCATGTGCTGCTGCTGTGAAGCACAGCCACTTCAAGCAATGTAGCAATGCCTCTATTTTAATACTCCCATTCCTGTGTTTGAATGCATCATGTATTCTTGGCCCAGCAATGAGTGATATTCCATTTTCCTTTGTGTCTGTCACTTGTAACTCATTAAGAATTTATCTTATTCGCAGATTACAGTGGATTTCTATGCATCCCTATCTGGATGCTTGCTTTTAAATATATATAACAAAACAATTGGTCCTCGTGTGCCTGTAAACATGTTGAGCTGAGAATGACAACCAGATGCTTTTAGTTTGGACCGCATAGAGTCACTGGAGCTGGTGACAGATTTCAGGAATGAGAAAATCCTTTGGGATCCGTTGCTGAAATCTTCCAACTGCTGCCTCATGTTGGAAAGATTGTATCAACAGCTTTGACAAGTGATGATGCATTTTGGCCTGTGCCTGTCAAAAGAACGTCTGTTTTACTCACTCCCAGGTAAAGAGATATTCTTCACCATGAGGAAACACCTTCATTGTTATTAAAACAAAACAAGCACCTGAATTGCAGCTGAGGGGCATTTACTGATTTGTGTGTTTGGAAATTTAGTAGATGTGCTGTGGATTGTTTTATGGGGGTTGTGTTGTGAGCTGCTGCTTATATTCAGGGAGGTTAGAGGACTTGGCCACTCAAAGCTGGCTGAGATCTGGGGACAGTATTTACGCTGCATAACGGTCTGTATCATGACAAGAGATGGAGCAGAGGCTGCAAAGAGTGGAGACACTTCCAATGTGGACTGGGGGGGCGGGTCTGGTGGAGCTTGGTTCTTCCCCACCCACCACGGGTTTTTCAAGGTCATTTTCCATTCTGAACTTCACACAGGTGCAGAGTTGGAGACAACGCAGATTGAACAATAAGGTAGTCTCAGAGCTATGTCACCTCCTCCAAAACGAAGTGCAGACTCAAACCAATGTGAGGTGGTCCTGTCAGTGGCCATGAAGTTCAGAGTTCCATTGAACATCTCTGGATCCGGAACTTTCCAGGAAGTGACATGTAACATATCCAACATCTCCCGATACTGCCCATCAGTGTTTCTGCTAAGTGACAAGGATCATCTATGCCGAGTGAGGAACGTATACTGTTTTCTACCTGGGCAGGGAGAAGCAGGGTGAGAGTTCCAGTGGTTTTCCCAGAATAGCAGGATTCCCGGTGCTGTACATGGCAATGTCAGGCCCTCATGTTAACGAGGAGTGGTTCATGAACTGTAATAACTCTCACTCCAGAAATGTGTTTTTTATATATATTCCTTCATGGACGTGGGTGTCAGTGGCTAATTATCCCTGAGAAGGAACTGTTGAGCTTCCACAATGCACTGTTGTGTGTGACCAAGAACACTACATAATGCTGGATAATGTCCAATTTCTGGACAGCTGCCAGGATATTTTAATTCTGAAGTGGACAGTAATTCCCAACTTTTTTCAGGTCTCCACATATAAAAAGATTGTGGCTTCTAGAAGATGAAATCTGTACTTTCGATACATGGCACAAAACACCCAGAAGCTCACACATTCCCATCGCCAATCAACCACGTGAAAATGACACGTGTGTACCTATAGTAATAGAGCCAGGATAACACCATGGATCAGACCTTTGGTGTGATGAAGCATCGTTTCTGATTCCAAAAGCTCTCGGGCCTAACCATCCAGTAAACGCTGGAAAACACGTTCAATTCCATGCTGTTTTGTTGCACCCCTTATATCATCACCATCATGGAGTGACAGGCATTGTGCCCAGGAATCCAGAGGGTACCTCAGGAGGAGGAGGAAGACGAGGAGGCCGGGAACCTACTGCCTCGAGTCTGGCCGGCTGTCGCAAAGTGCCTGATATGACTTTGGTTCCCACTGGACAACTTCCACTTCCATGGTGGATCCCCCATTCTCCACTGTTACATCCATCTGAAATGTCCCTTCACAGCTTTCCCTTGGGTACCATCCTGTAATAAAAACAGAAACAAAGAAAAATGTCATTAACATATTTTCAAACAAAATATCCAATTATGCAACACAGCTGAACTATTCAGCCTTGTGTATTCCCCTGGTGACTGCCATCTGGTTTCCTCTGACTCACCTATTGCTCCTACACTGTGCTTCCCCACTGACGGTAGCTTCGCTGGTGGAAGGCTGCTGGATTACCCTGCGGGCACTGCCGGGGGTCTGGAAGGAGCCCATCGAGCAGCTCAGGGGCCTGAGGCCACAGATTGGCAACACCTCGACATGGGCAGCAGAAGTCTGTGTTGTCTGATGGGTAAGGACCGGGACACTGGAGGAGTAGAAGTGAAGGGGAATCTAACGTTGACATTCTGAGAGAGTGTAGATAATGATAATACATTTGGTGTCGGATGCAGTGGATTTCAGCAAAGACTTTTTTACAAGGTCCCAAATGGGAGACTTATAAAGAAGGAAAGTGCACATGGAATGCAATATACTTTGATAAGGTAGATTCAAAATTGGCTTAGTGGCAGGAGACAGAGGGTGATGACAGAATTATGCTTTATTGGCTGGAAGTCAGTGCAAAATGGCGTACCACACGATCTGTCTTCAGTCCCCTATTATTTGTAATTTATATAAATGACATAGAAGCCTATGAAGGGTTAGGAGTAGTAAGTTTGCTGATGACACAAAGATTGGCCGGGTTCTTAATAGCGAGCTTGGGCTACATGAAGATACAGACTGGATGGTCACATAGGCATATAAGTGGAAGATGGAATTTATCACTGAACAGTGTGAGGTGATAGACTTTTGAAGGAGTAATTTGACAACAAATTATTCAATGGACAGTATGACACTTGTATGTTCTGAGGAATAAAGGGACCTTGTTTTGTGTGTCCATAGATCTCTGAACATGGAGGGGCCTACTAGTGGGGTGGTGAAAAAGGCATATGGGACACTTGCCTTTATCAATCGAGGTATAGAGTACATAAGTAGGGATTTCATGTTGGAGTTGTATAGACCCTTGGTGAGTTCACAGCTGGAATACTGTGTGCAGTAAAGGGCGCCACATTAAAGGCAGGATGTCAGTGCACTGGATAGGGTGCAGGGGAGATCCACCAGGATGTTGGCTGGCATAGGACATTTAAGTTATGAAGAGAGCATGGACAGACTCGGGTTGTTTTAGTTGGAACAGAGAAGACTGAGGGGCGACCAGATTGAAGTGTGCAAGATTATCAGCGGCATGGGCAGGGTTGATAGGGAACAGCTTTTCCCCTTATTGGAAGGGCAAGTCACAAGTGGACATAAGTTCAAGTTGAGTGGCAGGAGGTTTAGGGAGGGTGTGAGAAAAAACCTTTTATCCCCAGAAGGCTTTGAGGATCTGGAATACAATTCTTGGGAGTGTGGTGGAGGCAAGTTGCCTCATTTTTTGTAAAAAATACAGGGATGAGCACTTGGCACATCATAACATTCAAAGATAAGGGCCAAGTACTGCTACAGGGAATTAGTTATATACGACAGGTGTTTCTCACGTGTCAGTTTAAACTCAATGGGCTGAATGGCCTCTTCTGCACTGTGTGATTCTGTGATTATGTGACAGCAGGTTCGTACTCCATGGAGACACTATCACTCCTGGGGAGTGGAACCGCAGCAATCCTAGCAATCTGCTAGAGCACAGATTGCTGCACTGCCCAGATAGTCTGCATTTCCCCTTTGAGAACTGAGATCCATTGTCCTGACCACAGCAGACTGTGCCAGCAGGGCAGGAGGCATGGATCTCATGAGCACAGTCTGATGTTCCACTGCCGCACTGAGATGTTGGATGGTTTCAGCCTTTGATGCAGTGGAAGCTGCAACAATATCCACCAGACACTGTATCACAGCTGGGTCCACTAGCACTCTGATGGAGTTATTGAACACACCCACAGCAAAGTTCTCATCTCAATCCCGTGTATCATAACTCGTCTGTGACCTCATCCTCTGGTGAGCTGGCCCGCAACCAAGCCTTTCCCTCTGGCCCTGCTGCAGTACACATTTTTTCCGGTGGATTACCTCGTACAGATTGCAAGTTAGTACTAATCTCTCCATCATGCAAAGTGTAAATGTTTGATCTTTTTTCTGTGAGGGTCAATACAAGTGAACACGATTTATCATCATTGTTGTGCCGTTTTTCTCCCTCTCTCCAAGTTCCCCTTCCTCTCGTGTCATGCCTCCCCATTTTTCACTCTCCCTTCGTTACTCCAGATATCACTCTCTTCCATCAGCTCCCTCTCTCTCTCCCTCTACTGGAGCTGCTTTGCGTTGGATACAAGCGGTTTATTGGTTGGTGTAAAGTCAGATTTCTGGGGCTGAGGGTGGTATGAGAAGTGCTGATGAGTGGAATGCAGTGTGAGGCTGGGAGTGGGGGGGCGATGGTGGAAATCAAGATGTCCTTGGTCCCACCATATTCACCTTAACATCATCCCAGACAGCAAGGGGAGGGTGAGCAGGGAGATCAGGAGCGCATCAGGCAGGAACAAGGTGTCACCACAAAAAAACTTTCACTGACATCAGATGTTTCAGGCTCTGCCACAACTGAACCAGTATACAGGGACACGTCTTCTCTACCACGATCAAGGGAGGAAGGATTTCCTTATACACACCGGTCCTCTACCGCTCACTGTGACTTTGAAGCCACCTTAAACTAAAATAGAGCGAGGTCAGAATGTGAATATTCTAATTCGTGTGTTCCTGGAGACAGGGATGTCGACATGAGGACACAGAACATAGGATGAATATTATAGGCACATGCTGTCCTGCGTGTGTATGTATTTGTAAACAACGTGGGCTGTTTCAGCCTGCGAAACACAACCGCCCCTAACCTTAAACCCATATCACCTTGGGCCTATAGAGTACCTCATCTCAACTCTGCAGCCTTT
Organism: Carcharodon carcharias; assembly: GCF_017639515.1. NCBI lineage: Eukaryota > Metazoa > Chordata > Chondrichthyes > Lamniformes > Lamnidae > Carcharodon > Carcharodon carcharias. Next base: position 115,528,932 of record NC_054484.1, on the reverse strand, counting down.
ATTCCCAGGGCAACAGGAGGCCCATGACAACTGGTTAGCCTGGTAGCTTCTAATGTGCAGGAAGGTGTTGGTTAACTGGAGCAGGCCATCATTTGTGATGGTGGGGGGAGTATACATCAGAGAAAACACTCTCAAGGACTTTTCCACTTTAAGACTCTCAACGCTGGACCCAAAATGGACTCAAAACTGGGTCTGACTGCAAAGTCCCTGAATTTGCTTATTTTTTAAAAGATTGCTCTTGGCATGTGGGTTTCGCAGGCGAGGTAGGCTTTTTGTGCCCGTTCTTAATTGCTTTTGAAAGCATGGTGTCTTCCTAGGCCATTGTAGAGCCAACCACATTGCTGTGGATCTGGAGTCACATGTAGTCCAGACCAGGTAAGGGAGGTAGGTTTCCTTAATTAAAGAACAACAGGGACCTGATGGCTTTTAAAGCAAGGATTTCATGGCCAGTATTAGGCTTTCATTTCCAACTATTTTATGGAATTAAACTTCCAACATTTGCGCTGGTGGATATGAATCCGAGTCCACAGGGTATGAAGAGTCCAGTGTCAATCACACTGCGCCACAAAACCATCTTGTCTTCCTATGACCAGCAGTTCAGTTTTCCTTAGCTGCTGCTCTTTGGGGACTAGCTCTTGTCAGTAACTCGCTCCCACAAAGCAAAACACAAACACAGTTAGCAATGGGGAATATTAATGCCATTCCAAACTGGTGTTATATACGTTGAAATGGAACACTCGTCAAAACTGGGAAATAAGAACACTGGCACAAACCTTTCTTCCCACCTTTTGGCTGACTCGGTGAGGCAGTGGTGTTGTGCCAATGTCACTTCACCAGTAATTCAGGAGCGCAGCCTAATGTTCTGGGACACAGGGTTCAAATCCCTTGAACCCATTTTGACGTTTCAGAAAAATAAAACTCACAAATGTCCTTTGAGGAAAGTAAACCTGACAGACTTGCCTGGACTTAACTTCATTGGAATCCAGACCAACAGTGATGTGGTTTACTGTGAACTGGCCAACATGTCCCTCAGTTGTCTCAAATCGCTTTAGACAGTAAACACAATGAAACTGTATAGGCCACTGAGCTTTGGCCCGAGCATTGGAAACGACAATTACAATCCCTGCGCTGTCGACCCTGCAAAGTCCTCCTCACCACTATCTATGGGACATGTACGCAAATTGGGAGAACTGCCTGAGCGGTGTGGTAGGTGGGGGAATGGTTCCTCCCTTCGATCAATCAGAGATCATGTGATGCGCTGCAGGTTTCTGACAGACATTCCCTTACCGTGGAAATCCCCCATCTTTTCTGACTGGACTCCTGGCCTTATGTGCAAGCCACAGCACATCTCTCTCTGCAATATAGCTAAATGTTTCTATCACAGAACCTGTCTGCTACATCCGGCCATCACAATGGACAAGACAAGCGTCAGCATGTCATCATCACACCAACAGTGTTATTGCTGCCAGATTATTTCACAGACACTACCATCACCATCTCTGGGCGAGTCCAATCCCACCAGGTGGTTAAGGCCAGCTGAGGTGGTGGCACAGTCAGGAACAACGTGCTTGAACTTCTCCTCACAACCCTGCCTGCCGCAGATGCATCTGTCCATGACGATATCGGCAAGGATAATGACGAGACAGACCTTTTGGATACGAAGTCCCGTCTTTACCATAAAGTTGGCCTCCATAATGTTGTGTGTCACTAGCAGTGTGTTAATTTGGATTCAGTTTCAAGTGGCATCTAGTAGATCAAATATTGGCAGCGGACCATCATCATCAGCAGAATAATGTACAGATATAACTTTTAAACTTACAGTCCAGTAGCACCCATAATCTACCATTAGCATCAAGCTGGGGGTTCGGGCAGATCAGGGATGAGTGCAGGAGGCCAAGTCAGTATCAGCATCAGGCATAACGAAAGATGTGGTGCCAGTCTCGGGAAGATAGAGCACATTATACTTACGTGCTAAACAGCTTATTATAGGCAGAGAAAAGCAATCCCACAACTTATGAATCAAATCCAAGCTCTGAAGTCCTGCCGAATCCAGTCGTAAATTGTGGTGGACAGTTAAACAATTCACTGTTTGAGGAAGTGGCAAACACATCATTAACCTCAATGATGGGGGAGATCAGCACTTCAGTTCAAAATGCATTGCTGAAATACTTGCAACCATCTTCAAACAGATGTGCCGAGTGATTGAATCATCTTGTCCTCCTCCTGAGTCCACAGCAACTTATGATGGCACTCATCAGTCAACTCGATTCATTCCACGCGATATCTAAAAACGTTGGAAGGTGCTGGATACTGCCAACGCTATGGACACTGAGAATGTTGTGCAAAACAACGGAAGACTTGTGCTCCCTAACCAACAACGTATGAGCCAAGCTAGGTGGAGGTGATTTAGTGATGTTATTGCTGGACTCGTCATCCAGAGGGCCATACTGGGGACGTGTGTTAAAATCCCGCTACAGCACTTATTTTCAAATGTGAATTATGTTAATAATTCCGGTTTTGAAAGCCAGCCTCAGCAATGGCAAAGATGGAATTCTCATCAATTGTATTAAAAATACATCTGAGTCAGAACTGCCTTGAGACAAGGACTTCGGCCATTCTGGACAGGTCTGAATGTAACTCCTGGCCCAAGTCAATATGGTTGACTCTTTAGTTCCCTCTGAACTGGCCTGAAAAGAGAATTATACAAATTCATGCAATGCCTTGCCAGAGAGAAACCCTTTGCATGAACATATTAAAAAAAAAACGAGGTAATCCAGTACGGCTACAACACCGACAGCCGCCCAGCAAAGTGGAATATTGTCCAGGCGTGATCCTGTACATAAAAGGAAGAACACATCCAACCCGAATAATAACTGCTCGATCATGCCCTGTCGATCATCGATAAAGTGATGGGAAGGGGTCATCAACCATGTTATCAAAGACAATTGTTTCGCAATAAACTGCTCAGTTATACACAGTATCGGTTCCAACAGGGTCACTCACTTCTGGCCTCATTCTAGCCTTGGTTCAAACATGGGCAAACGAGCTGAACTCCAAAGGGTAAGTCATTGTTACTGCCCTTGCCATCTGGGCTAAATGTAACTTAATGTAGCATCAACGAGCCCTCAGGTTACTGGAGCCAATAGGAATAATTGGGAAAACTCGAAGCTTTTTGGAATCATACCTAGCACAAAGAATCTGTGGCTTTTGGAGTTCAGTCATCACAGCTCCAGGACATCAGTGCATGAGATTTTCAGATTATTGTCCTCGTCCCAATCATCTTCACTGCTTCATCAACAACCTTCCATTCATCATAACTTCAGAAGCAGGAATGTTTGTTGATGATTGTACAATACATTGCACCATTAACTGGTCCTCAGATACTGGAGTAGTAAATGTCCAGATGCAGGTCGTTATGGGCAATATTCTGTCTTTGGCTAATAATTGAGACGTAACATTCATGCCAAGAAACAGCCAGGCATCCTCCATCTCCAACAGCAGAGAACCTCCCTTGATAGTCAATGGCATTAGCATCGCTGAATCCCACATTACCAATATCGCCGGGGCTACAATTGAACAGAAACTAATCTGGACAAGGCATATAAATACATCAGAACAGCGGGAGACATTCAAAAAGGAAATAATGAGAGTGTGCAGCCAACATATTCCCGAGAGGTGAAGGTTTGGTCCAAAAAGTCCGTAGAACCCTGCCTGCTGAGTAATGTATATGATTGGATAAAGAAAACCAGGAATCCAGATACCGTGGCCTAATGAAAGCAGAAGCCTTGGAGGAGTAAGAAAAGTGACGTGGGGTACTTAAAAGGCAATGGGAAGAGCGAAGAGGGGGCATGATAATGACACTGTCTGGTGAAATGATGGAAATTCCCAAGGTGTTTTATAAGTATGTTTGGGGCAAGAGAATAATCAGCGGAACAGTAGAGCCCATTAGGGAACACTGTGAGTGAGTAGTCATAAGACCTAGGTGAGGTTTTTAAAGATAACTCCATACTCATTATAGAGAATGGCTATGAGGGTATAAAAATCATGAAGTATCATGGTGATATAATTGAACAAGGTAGCATTGAAAGGCAGGATGTATTAGCGTATTAGTGAGCTTCAAAGTGGATCAGTTCCCAGGCCCAGGCTGCTGTGGGAGGCAAGGGAGCAGATTGTACCGGCCCTGACACTTATATTCAAATCATGTCTGGTAACATGATAGGTGCCAGATGAATGGAGGCCAGCGAATGCGGTGTCATTAGTCAAGAAAGACGGTAAGGACAAACCAGAGATCTAAAGGCCAGTGAGTCTATCATCATTTGTAGGGATACTTTTAGAAAACAATTCTGCGGGGTGTGATTAAACTCCAGTTCTGGAGGCAAGGGTTAATGAATGATCCTGAGCGTGGCTTTTTTCAGGGGGAGGTCATGCCGAAGAAATTTGATGGAACTGGTAGTTCATGGAAGTAACGGTGTCCACAGCCACCGAGGAGTTAGAGAGCTTCGCCACTTCCAAAGATTGGCCTGCTCCAGTTAACCAACATGTGAGTGCACAGTAAAAGTTTTCAGACTGTTCAGCTGGCTCTGGGTTCCTGCGGAGTGGAGATGAGGCACTGTCCAGGCCCCAGGCGATTTGTTTTGAAGGTGCACCTTGAATATTCGAACCAACCCCGAAGATGAACGAATGCATTTTCGGAGATACTGTGCGTCCTGTGAGGAGTGTGTGTGTGTGTGTGTGTGTGGTGGGGGGGGGTCGGGGTGTTGGTGTGGAGCGTTCACTTTTGTAAGTCATGTTTGGACAGCTACACTAATTCTGTGAAATGCAAAATTGTGATTAGACAGACATCTTGCTTTAAATACAGGAACTAGAATTACTTTGCAATGAAATTGAAGTGACAGTGGACAGCTAAGCAGAACACAGCATGTTCTCAAAAAGCAAAGAAGTATAACCTTGTCATTATAAAAGTGCCAATCTATTTCTGACTTTAAGAATGCAATATCATATAGGTACCAGAAAAAAAGATAGTTCAATCAATACACCGCGGTTAATAGTCACATAGTTAACCTAAGTCACAGAGAGGAGACATAACCTCTTTAAATGTTTAACATTATGATGGCATTATCTGAACTTTGGAAATATTTAAATTAAATAGTTGTTGCTTCTTAGAGAATACATCAGGTTAGATTACAAACACCTACTTCACTTTATTTAAAAAAAGTTTTGTTCATGAAAAAATTAAGTAAAAAAACTCTTCAAATTGGACGTTATAGAAGGTGCAGTAGAATTAAATTTTTGTCCATGCATCATGTCCCACTCTGCGCTTCCTCAATATAATGACAAAACTCTTGATATTTACAATATAAGTTCCACGTACAGAATTGAGCCCGAGGGGTTCTCAACATTTTACGCCCCCTCAGTGTATCTGAGTGAAAGGCCCTGGAAAGGAACATTAGATCGTTGAATCTCTGCGGCGACTGTCCCGGGATTTACTGCTTCCCTCAGCACGTGGTCGTGGACCTTTGAATGTGCCAGTCTGCAAAGCTCGTTCATGGACAAAGTTCTGCACTGGAAAATCAACAAATTTCGGCATGACCAAAGAGCATTTTTCACCCTGTTAACGATCTTCCGGCAGCTGTTGATTTTTAACTTGATGTGTGTCAATGGGAACAGCCCAAAGAGCACAGGGTCTAGCGTTAGATAGCTACTCCGGATGCACCTCAACAAGAACCATTTCATCTGTCTCCAGAACTTTTTATGTAACGGTGCTTTCCAGAAGGAGATGGATATCGGGCACTTCCCCACCACAGCTACCTGGAGGACAACGTGCAGATGGAGTAGTCTCTGTACATGCAGAAAAGGCCTGACGAGGGAGGGGGAGGGGTTGGGTTGCTTTGTCGCAAACAGCCAACCGATGTCTTGCTGATTGTTTGAAAGTTTTGGCATTAAGGCATTCTGCCATATGTCTCTGACAATCTTCTCAGGGCACCATCCGAGTGGATCCAATGTGCTCCTGTTCCAGTATGGTCTCGAGGACATGTAGGCAGCTGCCTGATGGGCTTGCGGTCAATGCTATGTATATGCATAACCTTTTCCACGGGGATAAGGTTGGATGTTCCGGTTCAATTGCTTTAGTGTTCTGCAACAACGTGGCCTGTCCACCCTTAGTAGTCTGGGGACAGGGAGAACAGGTAGGATGGGGATATTGAACTAGATTGAAGGGCAATTTCGTCAAACATGAATTGACATGACTCATACATCATGAAAGGGGTTGAGTCTTTCTTGATTCCAAAAGGCTGAAAAAGCTTTCCACCACCACGTTTTTTCATGAGCCTGTCTTACCAAAAAAGGTGTATTCCCTTTAACAAGGTATCCAATAATCTACAGTTAAACTGCAGAAATGATCACTATGAAAATCCACTCAAGACTGCAGAATATTTCAGTTGTAGGCTAAACAGAACCTCATCAATTGAATACATTTAGGCTTTGCCCTCTGTACTTTACTTGATTAATCAGACTACAAATTAAAATTTGTCACCTCAGAGTTGAGAGGGAAAAATAAACCTTGTGCAACGCTACCAATGTACTCAGACACATGTCTGCTTCAGTAATAAAAACAAAAATATAAATGCTAGGAAAATATCGGCAGGTCTGGATGCATCTGTGCAGAGAGAAACAGAATTAACTTTTCAATCTTTTGCAAATCTCTCCTAGAGTTAATGGGAAGAAGAAATTTGATGGCAGTTATACTGTTTAAGAGTGTGTGGAGCATGTGGATCAAAATGGTAGACACTGTTAGGGAGGGAGGACCATTATTATGTCCCAGTGACAGTGAGGGACCAGGGGATATATTTCAAGTCAGGATGACGAGAGACTTGGAGGAGAACATTCTTGTGCTCATATTGACATTTGTTTGCTCTCCTTGTCCTTCTCGATGGTAGTGGCTGTGGGACTGAACAGTGCTGGCTATACGGTCTCGGTAAATTCCTGCAGTGCCTCTTGTAGATGGTACACACTGCTGCCATGGTACATTGGTGGTGGAGGGTGTGGTGCCAATCAAATGGGCTTTTTTGTCCTGGATGATGTGAAGAAATCATAAATGTTGCACTCTTCCAGCCAATTTAAGAGCATTCCATCACACTCCTCACTTGTGCCTTGTAGGTTGTGGACAGACATAAGCAGTCAGGAAGTGCGTTACTTGCTGCAAGTTTCCTAGCCTATGATCTGCTTTCACTGCTGCAGTATTTATGTGGTTTTTCCAGATGAGCTTCTGGTCACTGGAAGCAACCGGGATGTTGTAAGTCAGTGAGTAAGTGATGGTAATGGAACATAATGTCAAGGGGCGAAGATTAGACTCCCTCCTCTTGGAGATGGTTATTGCCTTGAACTTGCTGCATGAATGCTGCTAGGAATGTGTCAGCTGAAAAGTATGTGTCGTCCTGGTCTTGCTGCATTTTCACATAGAAAGCATGAGCAACTGACGCGTCGGGAATGTTGCTGAATATTGTGCATTCATCAGCGAAAATCCCGACATTTGTGTCTGAGTATGTGTGTGTGAGAGAGAGTCATTGAGTCTGTAAGATGTGATGGTGACTGTGATCATGCAAGTGTATTTTATGATGTGTCTGTTCTTGCATTAGTGAGTTTGTGTGTTCATGCTTCCGTGTATGTGTGTAAACACATCTGTATGTCAATGCACATCCATGTGTCCGAGAGTGGTTGAAATATTGTGTGTGTGCTTACGCAGGTTGTGTCTGTGTGTGTGCAATGTTATTTGCTAGAAACTTATTCAGCGTGAGTGTGTGTTCATGTGAGTGTGTATGTGAGAATGTGTGCATGAGACATGAATATGTGACAGCTTGTGTGTGAGATTGCAAGAGGGTTCGAGTGTATGTCTGGGTGCGTGTGTGTGTTTGTGTGTATGTGTCTGTGTGTATGTGTATTTGTATGAGTTCATGTGATTGTGTGTTTGAAAATGAGTGTACGAGACGTGAAAATGTGAGAGCCTGTGCGTGTTGGATTGCAAGAGTACTGGAGCGTGTGTTTCTGTGTTTGCATCTGTGTGTGTGTGTGTGTGTTTGTTTGTGAGCGTTTCTTTGTGTGTGTGTGAGTGTGTATGACTATTCTCGTGTGAGTGCTTGTGAGAGTGCATGTTGATTTTATGTATGTTACAGTGATTGTGTGTGTTTCGCTGTGAGTGTGTGTGTGTATGTGTGTGAGTGTGTGCGTATGTGTGTGTATGTGTGTGTGTATGTGTGCGTATGTGTGTGTATGTGTGTGTGTATGTGTGTGTGTGTGTATGTGTGTGTATATGTGTGTGTATGTGTGTGTATGTGTTTGAGTCTGTGTGCTTCGGTGCTCATGTGCATTTCTCTGTGTGAGTGCCTGTCGGTGAACAGATGCTTTTGTCTGTTTGTGATGCTGCGGGAATAAATGCGTATTGTGTGTGTCTGTGTTTCTGAGTATTTGATTGTGTGGGTGTGTTCTTGTGCACGTGTGGTCCTGTTTTTGTTTCTGTGATAGACATTCTTATTGTCACTATTTGTGAGTGTTTGTGCATAACTGTGTTAATACCGTGGTGTGCCTGTGCGCATCTGTCAGTGCATTTGCGTGTTCATGTATTTGCTTGTGTGTGCATGAGCCTGTCTAGGTGTGAGTTTGTGTGGGTGTGTGAGTCCAGGTTGTGGATCAGCGTCTCTGCACCTGTGTACTTGTGCGTGTGTGTTTTTTCTGTGGTTGGGTGTCTTTGTGTGATTGTGCACACATTGTTCACAGGATTATTTTATATATATACTGCCTCAGATTTCCCTTGAAAAGTTTATCAATCTTAATATGTTTCTATGAGTGTGTCTGTGTGTGTGTCTGTGTGTGTGTGCGTGTGTGTGCATGTGTGTGTGTGTGTATTTATGTGTGTTTGTGAGTGTGAATAATAGAGAGAGAGATAGAGAGAGAGAGAGAGAGAGAGAGAGAGAGAAAGAGAAAGAGTGCATTTCCTGTGTATGTGTGCTTGTTTGTGTGAGAGGGATAGTGTGTGACAGAGTGTGATTTTGTAACATGAGTGTGTGTACGTCTGTATGTGGAAGTGTTTGTGCGTGTGTTAACATGTTTCCATCTGTGTGTGCATGTGAGGGAGAGTGTGTGATGTGTGAATATCTGTATTAATGAGTGCTTGTGTGGGATTCTGTGTGTATGTGGTTGTGATAATATGTTCGTGACTATGTGTGCTTTTCTATAAGTGTGTTTCCATATTTCTGTTTGTGCATTAATGTTTGTGTTTGTGTGTGCGAGAGAGGGGGAATTTTTGTGACAGTGTTTGTATATGTCAGCGTGGCTGTCAGTGTCACTGTGTGATTCTCTGTGTGAATGTGTGTTCACGTAAATGAGGGCGTGGTCTGCGTGTGTGTTCATGTGTGGGTGTGTGTATGTGTTTGCGCAATTGCTTTTGTGTGTTTGTTTGTGTGTGTGCTTTGGTGCGTGTATTCATTGTCATTGTGTCTGTGCGTGCAGGAGAGTTTGTGGGTCTCAGATTAAGCGTATGTTTATCAGAATATGTAACATTCCGTGTGTGTATCTGTGCATGTGATTGAGTGTGTGACGTCTTTGTTTGTGCATGCAAATTTGTGTGCATATGTGTGTGTGCATGTATGTGTGTTAACGTAGATATAGTTGTTTGAATGTGTGGCTGATCTGTGGGTGTGTGTGCTTGTGCAACATTACTGTTTCAGTATGTGTGTGCCTGTATTTCCAAGTGTGATTATTAGTGGGTATGTGTTGTGTGTGTGTGTGTAAAAATGTGTGCTTCTATTTATGGGGTTGTGCGTTTGCATATGTGTGTGCGTTCTTGTGCCTCAGAGATTGTGTGTGTGTGAGGGTTTATTCTTTTTTTAAAAGAATACTAATCTTACCGGATGCAGCCCACGCTGGCTAGGTCAATATTTATTTTCCATCTCCAATTGAGAACTCTGCGTGTGTGTGTTATTGGGCATGTGTTTGAGGGAGAGTGACTGTTTGTGAGAGCTTGAGTATGTACATCAATAAAGAGGAGGGGAACAGGATAAAGTCTTCTTCATCCCTCCATTGTCTTAAAACACAAAGCATTTCTAGTTCCTACTCGTCCACCTCAGGTCCTGAGCACTCATGACATCTCCAATCACACCTGAGTTCTCCCATTTACCCACCACCGCCAAATCCCCATAGATTTACCCTAATGTGTCACACACCTAAAACACCTCCCCCCTAAAAACTACAGCTCTTTTATATATAATGTGCTTCTTTCAAATGTAACACAAGTAATCATTTTTGTTGTTTATGCCCATTTCATTCAATGTATTACATGATGCAGGCACACATTTGAAAATATCAGCAACTCTTCAGTGAAACTGATAACTTCTTCCCCAGCCTGACAAAAATTTAATTTTATTTTCTTACAGTGAACATAATCACAATTGTGGTACTGAAATGCAAAAGCTGTGGTCTAACCAGATGTGTCACTTATTAACTGGTGTCCATGGCAGTGGCCGATCTACTGGTCGTTATCCTGGACTTGATATTGAGACAGATTCCTGTTCTTTTTGAAGAACAGTTTTATTTCCTGCAGTCTATCCCCTTATGCAATGTACACGCTGTCCTGCTTTATGCAGCCACTGACTGTTCTGTCTGGTTCACCGTCACTTTCACCTTTGATCAATTTGTGACCATTTGTTGCCCGAAGCTGAAAAGTAAATATTGCAGCAGGAAAACGGTGCCTGTGGTCCTGGGAACAGTGACTGTGCTGAGCTGTTTAAATAACATTTTCTGGTATTTTATGCTCACAGATAAATATTTGCTGGTGAAATTCCCCGTGTTCTGTGTTCCAATATTCTATACTCAGTACTCTCCGGTATGGGGAGCAATCAAGTTCCTCCATCACATTTTAAATCCATGTGTCCATTTGTCCTAATTCTGTTGCTAAATTTTCTCACTATCAAAAACATTTTAGTGAGCAGCAGAGTCCGCAGGAGACTCCGGGCTCACAGCAGTGGGGAGACTCCCAGACACCCAGAGATGGAGAGTAGAAAGAAATCCATCATTTTACTGTTTGTGATCTCTGCCAATTTCATCCTGTTATTGTCAACGTTAATGTTTTATTCTTTATGGTCCCAGATGATGTTATTGGATTATATTGCTTTTTATTTAGAGGGATATGTTGTGGAATTGGGCTTCATGCTGCAGCACCTGAGCTGCTGCACTAACACTGTGATTTATGCTGTAACACAGACTCTGTTTAGACAGCAGCTGAAGAATGTGCTGAAATATCCCTTTACTCCAATTCTTCAATTCATCAGATGATGAAAAGAACAGAGTGTTTGCATTGGCCGCACAGACTGTCCATCATGGAAAACCCTCACTGACTCAATGGAAAGAAACTGCTCCTAACATCACTTCCTTCCCAATGTTCAGGCAGGCCGAACATCACCAATATCCCTCACCGATTGGACAGTGAAACGCAGAACCCAACAGCTCTGCCCTCCCATTGGCTGGGATTTCTGCAAATCGTGCATGCAGCTCACTATTTGGAAAGAAAAGTAACAGAGAGCTTCTAACAGCTCTGCACTCCCATTGGCTGGGATTTCTGCAAATCGTGCATGCAGCTCACTATTGGAAAGAAAATTAACAGAGACCATCTAACAGCTCTGTAACCCATTGGCCCGGCTGCCTGTCAATCATAAATGTCACTCATTGCATGGACATCACTGTTCTCTGATTCGCCGGACCTTCTGTTCATTATCGTTATCGGACAGTGATTGGACTAAAGTTAGCCTCTGAAATCTCCATATTTCCATTGAACCGGTTGCCATACGGTCATCGCGATCCCTCAGACTGATTGGACAGAAGAACCCACTCTATCCTGGCATTGCCTGTGCTGCATGCCCATCACTGCGGCTTGTCACATTGATTGGACAGGAATCCTTCTATCGGAAAACACGAAGACAATTCCTGAGATCACCACGAAGAGTGATCAAAGGAAGTGAAGTAATAAATTTGTGGGGATCAATGGTTAAGCGATTGAGGTCAATTCATTTTTAACATATGGGGTTAATAAAAGAGAGGCAGAGTGAGAGGCAGAGCTGAGCGAAAGAGAGAGGGGAGACAGGACAGGACAGGACAGAGAGGCAGAGGCTGTGAGAGAGATTGTGTGAGATATTGAGAGAGAGAGAGAGAGGCGCATAGTGAAAGGCAGACAGAAGCAGAGAGAGAGAGAGAGGCAGAGAGTGAGAGAAATTGAACAAGAGTGACAGTGAGCTTGAGAGAGAGACATAGAGAGATACACACAGTGAGAGAGAGAAACAGAGTCAGAGGGATGGAGAGGAACACAGCAAGACAAAGCAGGAAGATAAAAAGACTGAGATAGAGAGATTGAACGAGAGAGTAATGTAGATCGAGAGAGAGACACAGAGAGAACGTGAAAGAAAGATTCAGAGAGTGAGAGAGTGACAGAGAGAGAGTGAGAAAGACAGAGAGAGAGAGAGAGAGAGAGAAAGTGAGAGGGAGCGACAGAGAGAGAAATAGATAGAGAGAGGGTGAGAGAGAGAGAGAGAGGGGTATAGTCTGAGCGGGAGAGGGACAGAGAGAGAGAGAGCTAAAGACAGACAGGCAGACAGAGAGTTTGGGGGAGATAGAGATATAAATGCCGATCTTGTGAGACAGGAATTGTGGGAGTGAAAGTCTGTGCTGCAGAGATTTTGGGAGAGAGAGTATTGTCGAGAGAGAGAAGAAAGTGTGGGAGAGTGAGAGTTTGTGTGGAACAGGAGAGTGAGGGATTGAAGCAGAGAGAGTGAGACGTTGTGGGAAAAAGAGAGGTCGAGAGAGTGTATGTCATTCGCATGACCTGTAAACACTTCATCAGTATAAATCCTGATGCTTTCAGAGGCAGCAAACCCTGCCAGAGGGAGAGTGTGGGGGAGTGGGAAAGAGGACGAGAGACAGAGAGTGTGTCATCCACAAAGCATGTAAAATACAAATGCCTACATCGACAGCAGATCTTGGAAGCCCTGTAAGAGAGAAAGAATGTGGGAGAGAGACAGAGAGAAAGCTAGTGAGAGAGGTGGAGAGACAGAGAGAGAGAGAGAGAGAGAGAGAGGGAGGGTAGAGAGATATTGTGGGAGAGAGGGAAAATTGTATCCGAAAGCGAGAGCGAGAGTGTGTGGGAGAGAAGGGGATTGGGTCCTGTGTCGTTCTCAAGGATTAGAAAAAAAAATCAACAATAAAGATCCAAATACCTACACAGGTAGCAACGCATTAAATCTCGACAAGAGAGAGAGATTGTTGGGGGGCGGGGGAGGGCGGTGGGGCGGTGAGATAGAGAGAGAATGAGAGAGATTGCGGCATAGAGGGAAAGAGGGTTTGTGGCAGACAGAGAGAGAGAGGACAGTATGGGATAACAAAAGAGAGAGGCTGTGAAAGAGAGAGAGAAAGGGGGCGGAGAGACAGAGAGTGTGGGAGAGAGGGAGAGATATTGGGAATTGGGAGAATATTTGCCATTCACAGGGGCAGTAAAAAGTTCATTCGTAAAGATCGAAATATCTACACAGACATCAAACGCTTGGAAACTGTTTGAGAGGAAGAGAGAGACATAAATTGTGGGAGAAAGAAAGAGAGAGCAAGACAGAGAGAGAAAGAGAGAGATTATTTGTCGTCCACCGGCCTGTAAACAGTTCATCGGTAAAAACTCAATACTTATTATGACATCAACCTCTGGAATTTTGTTCACAGAGAGGGAGGAAAGTAGAGAGAGAGAAAAAGTGGGAGAGTGATAGAGAGAAAGAGAGTGTTTGAGATGGAGAGAGAGTGCGTTAATATGTTAGTCACCTTGTTAAAACCTTTTTGTAGTTAAACGGGTATTGAGCATTAATTATCCCATATAAAAAGCATAAAAAGCTACAGCTGGGACACTTTGCGTGGAAGCAGCTGAGAAGTTATCGGCACCGAGAATTTATCATGAAAATAAAGAAGCTTGAACCAAAGACAAGCCTGGATTAATTATTGCACAATTACCTCTAACTGTGATTAACACGGTAGCAAAAGATACACTTTAAAGGTTGCTGATTGATTGTTCTATTTGAACATTTCTGTCACAATCATCCGAAGAAAAAAAGAATTGCCCTATTGCTAACAATTTACGTTATGGAGTAGCGAAAGGAGGGTGTGAAATTGCAACCCTTGACGATTCGATGAATTATCCGGCTCTGAACCCTAACAGGAATGGAATGCTGAAGTTTAAATTTGGGCCCAGGTTATTTCCTTACCCCGGAAGAAACAAGGTATGGCTTTGGCGTTATCAGTACCAGCCAAAGGTAAGCTATGGTGTAAGGTATTTTCAGAAAGGAAAGTGGATGATTTGGATCATGAAGAGGGAGTAATCTTTCAGTTAAAGTTTCTGGATAAGTTCTGCTAAAACGATGATTTATTGGAAACCTAAGAAGCTTGAAAGAGCTTTGACAGATATTGGAAATCAGATGTCTGTCCAAGGAAATTATCTCATGCATAAGTGATATTGGCGACTGCAGAGAATTGAACTTGAAATACCGGAATCGGTGTCGGCATTTAAATTACTGGACTGTGCTGGCATTGCCCATGATGATAGTATTTTAGTACTAACAGGGGTTCAGCTCCGGGGATGAGAATCTCCACTGGAAGAAATGAGTGCTGCCCTATAAACAAATTCTCCAGAAACAGTCTTTCCCTGTCACTTGTTTAGCAGGTGCGAACAACTATGTTGCAAAACAAAGCATAGAAAATTCGATGTTCACGGAATTTCGCTGTCAAAAAAAAACTTAATATCACCAAACAAAGATGGGGCTACTGACAAGAGCTCTGAAAATAGCCGTTATTCAACCAAGTTGAGAGTCGGGACCAAAAGCGTGGCTGGGAAGTTGACCGTAGGCGTTTAAACAGAACATGAATGCACGGGGCATGGTTAACCCGTGTTTTTCTTATTGATCCCTCAGTATCATTACTTGACGAACTGCCCACAGAGAATTAATCATCTTTTTTTAAGTGATCCATGAAATGCATTCATCTAAAACTGAAAATGATGACGGTGACTGTCATTGTGGAATTATATCGATGACAGAGTTTAAATCCGGTGATAAGCATCTAACTGGTAGATTCCTTCAACTGTGCACTTCTGAATATGGGTTTCAGTTCTACGTTGTGCAGCATGGAGTATAGTCCCGATGAGGCAGCCCGGCAGGAGGTCAAGGAGTGTGAAAGCTCTAACTTCATCAGGTTCTGAAATGACAATACATTATCATCCTCCAAACAGGTGGTCCATCCTCGCAAGATAGCAGGGCTCAAACTGTTTATCATTACTGATGTGGTTTCCAGCCAGATAACGCTATTTACTCGATCTGAGATGAAGCGGGCTCAGATATCGCTAGATATGAGGAATGATAGAGCAGTGGTGTTCGGAAAGTAACGCGGGACTCCACTTTACTCGGTCAAGTCATTGATACATCCCAATAGGTTAGCCCGTGATTTCTCAACAAAATGTTGAGAAGCTTTGTTAACGGCTGAGAAAAATATTTTGGTGGGTAAAAATAAGATGAATTGGAAATTACATAGATTGCAAAGTTTGCACAACAGGAATTGCAGACTCTACATCAAAATGCCGAGTAGTCAATAAAGGGTATGATGACTTGCTTGAACCAATCACTGCTCAGTGTGAAACATTTCTTAAAATCGCAAAGACAACTTCGTGTCCTGTTCTGAGCTTGCCAAAGGTCAGCGAGTTTAACGTACAGCGTCAATGGAACTGGAGCTTTTTGACCAAGGATAGGTTGT
Organism: Carcharodon carcharias; assembly: GCF_017639515.1. Classification (NCBI taxonomy): domain Eukaryota; kingdom Metazoa; phylum Chordata; class Chondrichthyes; order Lamniformes; family Lamnidae; genus Carcharodon; species Carcharodon carcharias. The sequence goes on along the minus strand of NC_054484.1, from coordinate 115,513,116 downwards.
ATTTTTATTCCTACGCTTCTTAGATATGGTGAACAGATTTAGCGTATCCTCTGTAATGCACAGTAAAGCAACAGGTTATGGAACGTACCAGGAAGCTGGCTTTTCTGGATTTTGTTTTGTGGAATGAGATGGAATTTATTAATGATGTCATTGTAAAGACTCCTGTTGGGAAGACATAGCATGATTTAATTTCAAGTTCAGTTTGAGAGCGAGAAGCTGGTGTACCACACTGCTGCTCTGGAATTAAACAAAGATACCTCCATGAGCATGATGGCAGGTTTGACCCTAGATGACTGGGCTGGATGACTACAAGGTAGGACATTTGCTTAACATAAGCAAATATTTAAGGAGATATTCAGTTCCTCCCATATAAACTATATTCGAAAGAGGAAGAAAGATGGTAAGAAGCGGACTAAAACTTTCACAGCTAAGCAAGGAAGTTAAATATAACATAATGGCAAGAGCTGAGGGATACCAAATTGCAAAGATCAGTGGCAGGTTCAGAAGATTGGAAAACGTTAAAAAATTGCCAAAGGGTTAGATAAAAAAAAATAAAAACTGAGCATGGTGAATTATGCAAGAAAGCTATCTCAAAAAGTAAAAGCTGGTAGCAAAAGTTTCAAAAATATATTAAAAGAGAGAAAATTGCTAAGGTGAATATTGCTCCCTTGCAGGACGCGTCTGGGTAGTTAATAATGGGGGATGCATAACTGGCAGGGACACTTAATCCACATTTCCCTTCATTTTCATGGCAGAGGAAATTAATGGCACCCAATTTTGTTACAGGCAGTGCAGAGAAGGAGGGACGTGAACAATCACCATCACTGGTGAAAATCTTTTGCGAGAGTTATTGGGATTGAAGGGTGACAAGTCCGCAGGACCTGATGGCCTACATCCCAGGAGCTTAAGAGAAGTGGGTTCGGAGATAGTGGATGCATTGGCCAAAATATTCCAAAATTTCCTGTATTCTGCAAAGGTGCAACTATATTGGAAGAAAGCTAATATAACGCCCTTATCCCAAAAGAGGGGGAGAAGGATTGTAGGAAACTGTAGGCCACTTAGTTTAACATCTGTCGTTGGGAAATGTTTGAGATCAATTATTAATGAAGTAGCAATGGGGCATTTGGAAGGTCAAAATGAAACCCATCAGAGTCAGCATGGATTTATGTTGAGTTTGAAGCTGTGACAAGCAAAATTGATAATGGGGATCCTGTAGATGTAGTACATCTGCACTTCCAGAAGGCCTTTGATAAAGTGCCACATGAAAGATTGACGCTCAAGTTAAGAACACACGGAGTTATGGGTTATGTCCTTACTTGTGTGGAGGATTGGCTAACCAACAGAAAGCAGAGAATGAGGGGAAATGGGTCTTTTTCTTGAATACAAGCTGTATAACTGTAGTGCCCCAGGGTTCTGTCCTTGGGCCCCAATTATTTACAATCTATAGGAATCACATGGATTCTTGGATAGAAGGTGCTCTAGCTAAGTTTGCAGATGACACCAAAATAGTTAGGAAAGTAAATTGCATTGAAGAAATAAGAAATTTACAAATGGATATGGGCAGGTTAGATGAATGGACCAAATTGGCAGATGCATTTTAAAGTGGATAAATGTGAGGATATCCACTGTAGTCAGAAGAATAAAACAGCGACTTATTATTTAAATGGCCAGAACATTCAGAATGCTGCAGCTCAGAGGGATCTGAATTTCATTGTGCATGAATCACTGAAAGATAGTTTGCCTGAAAAGCAGGTAATAAAGAAGGCAAATTGAAATTTGTTATTTATTGCTAGAGGAACAGAACATTAATAATAGGGAAGCCTTGTTGCACCATACAAGGCATTTGTGAGAAATCAAATAGAGTACTGTGCACAGTTCTGTTCCCCTTACTTGATGGAGCATGTAGTTCCACAGGAGTTGGTTCACAGTCATTTGAAAAGATTGATCCTTGAGGTGTGGCCCTTGCCTCATGAGGAGAGATTGTGCTGTTACTACCCTATAATCACTGGAGTTCAGAAGGATGAGAGGGGAGCTTCTTGTGGTATATAAGATGCTAAAGGTGATAGGCAAAGTAGACATGGAACAGATGTTTCCTCTTGTGGGCAGACTGGAACGAGAGGCCTTATTTTTAGGCTATGTGGTGGCAGATTTAAATCAGATGAGAAGGAATTACTTTTCTCAAAAGGTCGTGAATCTGTGGAGCTTACTACCTCAGTGTGCAATAGATGATAGGCTACCAAATAATTTAAGGAGGAGATAGACAGATTTTTAATTAATGACGGCTTGAAAGATTATGGGAAGTGGGCGAGAAATTGGCGCTGAGAACGAAATGAGATCAGCAATTGAACAGTGGGGTATGCTAGAGGGGATGAATTGTATACGCCTGCTGCTATTTCTTATGATCTAATGTAATGACAAGGGTGTCATTGTCAAGAAACCCATGGAGAAATTGGCAGGATTAGGAACACTAACGAAGCTCCTCACAGATAATAGTGGGGGAATTTGCCAATGAGGAGCTATCATGTATGTGCGAACATTTAAACATCATAGCTATGCATACTGCAGCTAATAGCCCGTTTCGCAATGGTCATTGTGAAGAAGCCTTGCGGTGTTTGATGACGTGTTACACAAAATATTGGCTGATCAACCAGGTTGTAAATAGCAAACAGCGCTAGCTTGGGCAGGGCATCCAAATAAATCTGTACGAATGTTCGTGGGGGACTGTCCATACTAGTTGGTGTGGGGAAGAAAACTGAAGTTGCCTTCGGTTCTGTTAGATGCTGCCCCTGCTTAGGAGGAACTGGCATATGGTCCACCTTTTCTGCTCAACTGACAGTTTTGCTTGCTGGCAAAAGAATGTATCGTTATAGCTGATCTTTCAGGCAAAATGTGGCCAGGCCGAGAGAAACACTTAGCACCATCGGAAATACGATTTCGACAAGGAGACATGGCTTATTATACAAAGGAAGGCTGAAAATTTTTGAGAGGAACAATAAAAGTAATTGGAAAGTAGTAGATTTGCTTCATGTCAATGAAACATTTGGGGTTTATTCGTTGTGGTTAATCGGTAGTGATCATAAATTTACAGGTTCTGTACATTTCATAGAACGTGAGGAGGCACCGTCCCTACATACACACACACACATTGAGCTGTTATGAAGAGCAGACGATGCCATATAGAGGTTTGACTGACTATGAACAAAGTAATACTGAGGTACAGGAAAACGCTATTCTTTCAAAGGTGCAACTAGGAAAATTGGGAACAAAAGTTAAATACATACCAGAAGTGACGAGTGTGTGGAAGGATGTCACACTCACAGGGAAGCGGGAAAGGCCATTGCTAAATAGAAACAGCGGCTAAAGTTGTCCGATCAAGGCCATGCAGCAAACCATGTCGTTTGGCAAACCGAGGTAAGGATGTGGAAAACCAGAAAGTGCTGTATGATTTCTGACAGTAGAACAGAAACTGGTCGTGACACTGGGAGAAAAATGTTGTAGACCTGCGGACACGGTTCTGCTCGCATGGGAGAAAGATCATATAGTAGAACTCCTGAACAGGAAGAGGAATTTGAGTAGAGGTTACCGTTTAACAAGAGGTGTAGACACCAAGCTAGCATCTTAATTGGAGTAGAAGTCCTTATTACCTGGAGATTCTAGTGTCTGCTAATAAATCTAAAAATAAATTGAAAAGGAAACCAAACGGAAAGACATAGGAATTTTAACGGAATCTGGCGGAGCTTGAATTACCTGACAGAGGATATCCAGTTTTATCTCACAGGTTGGTCTGCAGAGAAAACCTACTCTCAGGTGGCTCATAGGAGGCCAAAGTGAGCTCAGTATCCCGAGGCTTTAAAAGAGATGAAGATGTCGGGATGTCAGTGTGGAATCACGAACAGTGGGGAAAGTGAGTTTGTTGATTTATTTGGCCTATTTTGGTATCTTATTATTTGTTAATGCAAAAAGATTGATGTGAAGTCTGGGAATTCAGTTTTTGAAGGATGTTTTTAGAAACCACCTAAAAAAGCTGGAGATATGGAACAAGTGTGTTTATGCTTTGAATGATGCATCAAGAGTTTTGCACTTTTGTCTGAGGTTTTTGCTGTTGAAAACTGGTTGCAGTCAATTAAAGGAAGAGCCCTCGATTTTCCACTGGAACCTAAGGAGAACCTGGGTGGAATCTTTACCATGCATGTTGATGATTTCCAGTGTGGCGGCTCTGTAGAATTTGAATTATGCCTAATTAAGAAGATGAAGATTGTTTTCAATTGCAGACTTAATGCTTCAATGGTCTTTAAAAACACAGGGTCACAAATTAGGCATAGCAGGTTAGAAGTGAAATTGAGTCAGCAATCTTATCTAGAAATTGCTAATCCAACGTCAATAACTAGTGATAGATCTTCACAAAAATAAGATCATTGTTAGTGGGAAAATAAAAAAAATGCTAAAATAGAATCCAGTAAGACTTTGTGAAAAACCCTTAAATTATCCAGGCAGACATGTCTGTTAAACATATTAAGAGTTGAAGATTACAAGAAAAAAACATTGCCCATCGTTGTGAGTCAGACTGGTGACAAAGGAACATAGATAAATTAGATTAATTATAATCCCCTCACACATAGGGAGTTTAAGATGGCTTTAGCTTAGATATAGGAAGACAAACAATGGACAAAAACTGTCCTTTGATGAAACAAAGTCTTGATCTGTGTGAACCAAGGACTTTGTGTAGGTGTTTTAATTTTGCCTGGGTAATATAATTACCTATGCAGCCTTTAGAATAAATGGTTAGCAAAATCACATGTTTACATACTCAATATTATAGGTTTAGCATAGGGCCAGAGTGTCGGTTATCGATTGGATGTATTCAAATGTACTCAAACGTATTATGATAAGGAAATGTGCAAAAGTAGTGATATGTATTCAATCTGGGAGCTGGGTCTTCATTCTAAAGAATGATTGCAGCTCCCATAATCAAACCGGTTAAAGGAAGCCTGAATCTCTGTGGACGCTGTGTGATCGGGGATTGTAATGTCTCCTCCTCAACTGGCCTTTGTGGTAGTGGCAGGATTGCAGGGAATAACCCCTTCAATTGACGTAGTCGGTGGGAATCGCCCAGACCTCTGTGAAGGCGGAACAATGATCTGGTGAGCATTTTCATTTTGAAGGATACTCTCCAATTTTTCGCTTCAATCTAGAATGCAGGTGGGAGTTCTAGTCTGGATACAAATGATTACACAGAGGTTATTTTAATTTTTATAGTTTAAGTTGCAGTTCTTAAACAGTTTGCAAAATTGAGGTTTGATTCCTGATAAAGTTCTCAAAAGTGATTTTATAATTTAAAAGGTTTGACAACAAAAGGCATGATTTCAAATGCTGCCAGCTTTCTTGTCTGTAAGCCTGTTCCCAAAATGTGAAGTCAAGTTCAAGACCTTGGCAGAATTTGGAAGAAATCCAATTTTGGCTCAGTTACTGAATCAGGGATAATGCAAAAAGGTCAGATGTAATTTAATGTGTTACTTTTGAGACACTAAATTATGTTTGAGAAGAAGGTAAGGAAGCAAAACATGTGAATGCATGATAGCTGTTTTATAACTTGAATGAGGATACTTTATTTGTCTGAAAAGCCTCTCTGGACAACCTGAAGGAGATAAAACGTTAGCTATTGCTTGTGTAAAATGGTATGTGGAAAGGTGTAAGGGTAGGAGAAAGAATTAGTGTAAGAGATCACCAAATACAGCCTGTTACATATGTAACTGAATTTGGTAATCTGGCATTCAACTGAGACATTGGAAACGCACAGTGGGAGATAAGCAAAATCTAGAGAATGCGAAACCTTTTGACGTGGAATAGTTACTATGGCCTAAAGTGTAAGGAAACATTTCAAATGATCAAGACAATGGAGAAATTGACCTCAGGAGTATACTAGGGTGATCGTGTTGCAGTAAAAAAAAAACATACAATTAAAACTAATCGGAATCTGTTTTTGAGGCAACTTGAGTGTTAAGCAAAAAATAATACTTAACAACGGGAAATGCTAAATAGATGTATGAATGAATATATGTTAATTTGCATGCGAGCAGCAAAGTATAAGACCACAAGATTAACACACTGATGACAGGCAGACTTTATTGACTCTCAGAGATGTCTGCCACTGGAAATTAAGATACTGAGCCATTGAAAGGCAGGATAATAAGATGCATTGCTGAGTTGTGTAGATAGATTAAGGAATTTGAGTTATGACATGAGACAATAGCAAGAGATAAGCAATTGGAAGAAGTGGGTTGACTACACTGGTGGATTGAGATTAGGGAACTCATTTCATGTGGAGAGCCAGTAAAGGCAAGTGTAATCTTTTGGAGATTAAACAGAAATTCCAGATGACTTGCCAAGCCCAGATCCATGTACGGTGGAAATGATGAACATAAATTTTAATACATATATAACAAAAACAATTCAGGAGACAGGGAATCGCTGGGCCATGGTATTGTCCATCATTCTGATGTGACTAAGTGTTACAGCAAAAACTATTACTTTGTTCACCCCATTGAATGGATAACAGGAAGGGCAGTGCAGTTACTGAAAGAACAATACGGGGCAAAGTAAGGGAATTAAGTCAGCAATTACATGAGTTGAGAAACAAAGTTAGAGACTGACAGAAGATTAAGGATATGGAAAGAGGCAAAGCCAAAGAGAAGCAATTCCCCTAAGTGGAGAATAATCTGTTAGCCAGTGTGAGCCCTGAGCTAACAGGGTTTGGTCCAGTTGGCATGGACTATATTAGGTAATTATGACATGTAGTAAGTGCAAACCTGTAGATATGGAAACGGTGGGGGGGGGGGTGGGGGGGGGTGGTGTGTATCGTATTCTGCGTAAGGCTACGTGGATATATATCCATTGTAAAATGCATGGTACTGATAAGTGTTGGAGACTGTTCTTCAGAATGAAGGAATTACATTGTGAACACATGCCAAACACTGGAGGTATTTACAAAAACATGCAAATTTACATCCAGCGCTTTACCGATACAGGAAGCAGTTCAGGCAATTTAGGTATCCTCAGCTCAATGATGCTTCATGACCAGTGTGGCCGAGTTCCTTTATACAGACTTACTTTGTGCTGCCAACTCAAGTTGATGCCTATAGGTGACCGATCCATTTACATTAGGCGACTTCTATTTGCCAGACAGAACCACATGATGCTTGTTTAAGCTGTTGGTGGGGAGGCACGTTGTTCACTGATCAACATACTGTCAATGCAGAGGCTTGTAGGAAGACACAAAATTAGCTCAAACATATGTCGAAGCTTCTAGAGAGCACATCGAGAAGGCACATGTTCAAGTGGATTTAGTCACACAATCGGCCAGGAGCTTTGCCCAATCAGCTACGTACTATGCTACGGCAGGGATCCTGATGAATTGCTGCGAGAGTTTTAGAATGGGTATGACGATTGTCACAGAAATGATGCTACTTTGGGCCATTGGACTCTGCAGGCACCAATATAAAAGCTGGAAGCAAACTCTCCAGACACAGAGAGTAAAAACCCAAATGTGTGCAACACTACCCTGACCTATCCATACTCCAAGGGAGAAGACAGGAGATGGGAATATTTGGTTATACAAATAGGTGGCTTTAAATGCCTCTGGAGGTCTGGAAAACTGGCCACCCGACGGACCAGAAGAGGAATTCCCATCTTAATTTGTGGCCAGCTTGGGCTTTGCCAAGGGCCAAAATTTGGGACTGTTGGGTGGGATTTAAATATTTATATATATCTTATACAAGAAAACACAGTAAGAATTTTCTGAACATTCTTAAAATCTCCAGCGGGCCATTGATGCTAAACATCTTAACTTTTGAAGATAAGCAAATCGACATTGCACACAAAGAGGCTTTGAGTTCTTGTGTGATTTACACAGAAGTCAAGAGATGAGATAATGTCCAGTAACAGGGAGGACTGCCTGTGTTAGTAAGGACAGTGCAAGTGGTGCAATGATGCAGTGCAGCTTTGAGAGCTAGACTGGAGGTAAAACATGGCATTAAGAGAGATGTCCTGTACTAGTCTCTCAGATAGTGAAGGGGTTTTAGCTTAGATATGGGAGGACATACAATGGGAAAAGAGGGGGCTTTGATGAGACACAAACAGTCTTGCGTTGTGAGAACAAAGGCCTTTGCGTATGTTTTAATTTTGATTGGATAATATAATTACATATACATCCTTTAAAAGAATTTGCAAAATCACATATTTACACACTCAATATGATATAGTTGGCATGGGACCGATGTTTCGGTTACCGACTGGATGTATTCAAATGTATACAAATGTATTATGATTAGAAAAAGTGCAAAAGTAGTGAAATGTAATGTATCTCGGAGCTGAATCTATGTTTTTAAGAATGATTGCGACTCCCTTGCATATGCTTGAATAAAAACCGTTATAGGAAGCCTGCATCTCTGTGGTCGCTGTGTGATCATGGAATGTATATTTTCCTCTAAAACTGGCCATTGTGGTAATTGATGGATTGGAGGGTTTACCTTCCTCAGCCTGTAAATGGTGTGTGAAAGCTGGTCTATAAAGTGGGGCCGCGGAAGGGGGCCTGCAAATGGTGGTGTGGATGGTCGTCTGTGTAAGGGCGGGTGATGAATGTGGACAGAAAAGGGGTGATTTCTAATGTACTCTGTAAAGAGGGGTGTTGGCATCTAAAGATTAATTTTGGATGTTGGTGTTTAAATGCGTGTTTGTGTGGAATTGCATCGGCAAAGCAGAATGCAACATGATCTGTGCAGGGTGGTGTGGACTGTGATCTGTAAAGCGGGCTGTGGTTGGTGGTCTTCAAATAGGGTGTGGAAGGAGGTCTGTTTAGTGTGGTATGGAGGTCGGTCCCAGGAGTGTATTTCGAAGGTAGGCTGTAAAGCGGGGAGTGAATGGTGATCCAGAAAGGTGAATTTGGAAGGTGTTCTTTAAGTGGTAGGGGTGTGGAAGATAATCTGTAATGTGGGGCTGTGGAAGGTTATCTGAAAGGCTGACTGTGGAAGCTGGTTAGTAAGCAGTTGGAGTGGGGAACTTGGCCTGTAAAGAGGTGGTCTGGAAGTTGACCTGTGAATTGAGGGTGTGGAAAATTGTCTGTAAATTGGGGATGTGTAAGGTTGTCCGTATTGTGGAGGTGTGAAGCCGGTCTGTAAAGTGGGGGTGTGGAAGGTTGTCTGTAAAATGGAGGTGTTGAAGGTGGTCTGCATAGTGTGCTGTCAAGGTGGTCCTTAAAATGGGAGCCTGGAAAGTAAGATGTAAATTTTGGTCAGGAAGGTTGTCTGTAAGGTGGGGTTTGGGGAAGGTCGTCTATAAAGTGGGGATGTGGAAGGTGGTGTGCAAAGGGTTGCGTGAATGGTAGTCTGTAAGGGCGGTGTGGACAGTGATCTGTAAAGGGAGGGGGTGGAAGATTACATGTAAAGTGGGAGTTGAAATGTTTTTTGGAAAGCATGCGTGTGGAAGGGGTTCTATAATGTGAGTGTGTGGAATCTGTACGATAATGTGAGGGTGTGCAATGCTGGTCTGTAAAGTGGGTTTGGAAGGTTGTCTTTAAATTGGTGAGTGGAAGGAGGTCTGTAAAGTGGGGATGTGGAAGCTGACCTGAAAATTGCTGTTGTGTAACATGACCAATAATGTGAACGTGCAGAATATGGTCTATGATGTGGGGCTGTAGAAGGTGGTCTGTAATGTTGGTTTGGAAGGTTGTTTGTAACGTGCTGGTGTGGACAGTGGTACATAATGTGAGGGTGTGGAATGCGGCCAATAGTGTGGGGTGTGCAAAGTTGTTCTGTAAAGGAGGTTTGGAATGTTTTCTGTAAACTGGGTGTGCGGAAGGTGGCCTGTAAAGGAGAGTGTAGAAAGTTATCTAAAAAATGGGATTGAAGAAGTTTCTCTGTAAAGTGTGGTATGGAAGGTCATCATAAAGGTGGTTATGGAAGGTTGTCTGTAAATTGGGGATGTGGAAGGTGGTCTGTAATTTGCTAGTGTGAAAGGTGATCAACAATGTGAGGGTGTGGAATGTAGTCTATTACCAGTGGCTGTGCAAGGTTTTTAGTAAAGTGGGTTTGCAAGGTTGACATTCAATTGAAGCTTTAGAAGGCCCATTTTAAGTGAGAGTTTGGAAAGTTGTCTGTAAAGAGAATATGTGGAATGTGGCCTGTAATTTTGTCGAGGGTCAGGTGGTTTTTAGCATAGGGGTGCCAAATGAGGACTGTAAATAGGGTTGTGGAGTGTGGTCTGTAAACTTTGGGTGAGGAAGGTGGTCTGCAAACTGTGCGTGAGGCAGATGGTTTTAAAACGGGGTGTGGAAGATGAACTGCAACATTTGCTTGTTAAAGTTGGTCTGTAAATTTGTGTTTGGAAGGTGCCCTGTAAAGGTTGGATGTGGAGGGTTGTTGAGCTATGGCTTACCCTGGTCCTGCATGGCCAGGTCATCTGTGGCTTGGAGGAGGTCAGAGAGTGAATCCACCTCAACACCTGCCACTGTTCTTCCACGAGAGAGTTCGGATTTCAAATCGCTGCATTCTCACTGTTGAGCCAAATGGTGCAGGTCATTGATCAAGGAATCGACAGTTGCCCCAGGCTGCAAGACGCCCCTGTTTAATTTGGGCCTTTCCTTCACCTTGTTGCCTCTCAGGATGCGAACAAGGGAAAAACATTTTTAAAGAGTGACAGAATTTGGAGTGGAATTTATCTATGGTTTGCTTTGATGTCGTCTGCATTTGGCCCAATGGAATGAAGCAATATGCTCACTTACTGTACCCCTGAATTTTCATTTCTTCATGCAGCAGAGCATTCCATCAGAAACATAGAAGCATAGAAAATTGGAGAAGCAATAAATCATTCTAGCCTTCCAGCCTGCTGTGCCATCCAATACAGTCATGGCTGACCCTCTTTCTATACCCAATATTCCCACTCCCTCACCATACCCATTTCGGCCTCTACAAGTCTTGAAATCTCTCCAATTCCTTCTTAAATATATTCACTGGCTTGGCTCCAAAGCCTTCTGTGAAAGAGAATTGCACAGGTTCACCATGCTCTGAGTGAACAGGTTCCTCCTCATCACAGCGCTAAATGCCTGCCCTGTGTTCTGAGATTCTAACACTTTGTTCTGCTACACGCATCACCCCTGCACACCTTCTAACCCCAGCCAGATTCCACACCAGCCTTTACGCTCCAACTTGCAAACCCCTCCCCTTTCCAGACCTCCATCCAAATTCTCAACACAGAACATCCGCCTCAATTCATTCCTTCTGGTGTACGAACACAATGCAACTATTAAACTTCACCTTTCCCACTCTCACTCTCTTTTCTGACTCTCTACCACATCTTCTGGATGAACACCCCTCGTCACCAGACTTTCTTTGTGCCTTTCTCCCATTCCTCGCCTTCATACCATCAGCTGGGCCTGAGCCCCCGGCACCAAGGTGAGTGGGCAGAATGAGAAGAGCTTCCTGCAGTGTCATCCAACTGAGAGAAAGTTCTCCCTTACCCGCTGCACACCAGCTTTGTCTGGCCGTGAATCCGAATGTTGAGAATTCCTGCTTGACAGGGAATGAAACTTTGACCGGCCAGATGGTTCCATTGTAATGCCCCGTTAATGAGCATTCACCAGATGCAAAGTTGGTTCCCTACTTTCTGCAGTGAGAAAGTGGAGCTGTCCTTATACCGCCGTGAATGTGGTGCAGGGAGATCCCAATCAAATTTCCCAACGTCGGTAAAATGTTCTGTATCCTCCCTTCAACATCTTCTAACATTGGCAACCAGAGTTCCCGCTATCGGAGACTTGCGATGATAACAGCCAGAACCTTATTCTAAAAGTGGTCAATCCTTTAACTGGACCGGCCATAACAATAAATGGTCGGACAGTTACATACTTGTTTTGGCTAATTTCTTTGAGGTCACTATAATGCACTTGGCTGGATGTTGAACTGGACAGTTTTCCTAAGATAAATTAGATCATGCTGTTCCAACACTGACTGTAATTATTGTTAGTATCCATGGGAACTGATTGTCTCTGTTACTCATTAGTCCCATTGCATTGAAAACAGCAAGTTCATACAATGTCCTTTCTAATGTTTCTAATTATGGAATATGTATTATATATGTTACAGGTCTGGATTTATTAACACTTACATTGCAGTTGATTAGATTTGATGATCATACTCTCTGAACAAAAGTAAGAGATGTCCATCCAACCCCGTGAAGTTTATTTTGGGTGATATATGAAATATATATAACAAATATAAATATAAATACAACATCAGCTTCAGAAATTGAATTGTTGAACTCAGCTGAGATTATTTTTGTTGATTTGACTAATACATATTTTGTGGCCTTCATTTAGAATCTGATACATTAATTTGAAAACTTACACACTCTGGTTCATGGTTCTCTCTCTCTCTCTCTCTGTCTCTCTCTCACTGTTGCTCTCTTTCTTTATGTCTCCCTCTCTGCCTCCCTCCCTGTCTCTGAATCTATGTGTCTCTCAGTCTCTCGGTCTCTCTGCCTCTATCTCTCTGTCACGCTCTTTTCTTCCCCAGTGGCTCTTTCTCTCTCACTTCGTCTCTCTGTCTCTTTCTCTCTCTCTCTCCCTCTCTCTCACTGTCAGTCTCTCTTTCTCATTCAGTCTCCCTCTCAATCTCTGTCTGCCTCCCTAACTCTGAATCTGTCTCTCTGTCTCATTCCATCTTTATATAACTGTACATCGTTCAGTGCATCTCTCCCACTCCCTCTCTTTCTATCAGACTCTGTCTCTCTCACTCTCTGTCACTGTCTGTCTCTTTGTCTCTCTAACGCTCTCCCTCAGAATCTCGCTCACTCACTCTCGCTCTCTCGCTCTCTGTCTCTCTGCCACACTATCTCTCTCTCTCTCTGCATCTCTGTTTTTCTCTCCTTGTCTCTCTCTCACACACTCTTTCCCTCCCGAACTCTCTCTCATTCTCGCTCGCTCTCACTCCCTCTGTCTCTCTCCCTACACATCTCTCTCTCCCTTTCTCTAATTCTCACCTCTCTCACTCTATCGGTCTCTCTAGCTATCTTTCTTTATCTATCTCTCTCTCACTCGCTGTCTTTCATTATCTCTCTCTCTGACTCTCTCTATATTTTTCTGCCTCTCTCTGTCCTCCTCACTCACTCTCTCTCACCCTCAGACACTGTTCTCCCACTATCTGCATGTCTACCTCCCTTTGTGTCTCCCTCTCCCTTTCTTTCACTTTCACTCTCTCTCTCTCAGCCTCTCTGTTGAACGCTCAGCCCTCTGTCCCTCTCTATATGCCTTTAGCTCTCTCTCTCCTTCTTTCTTTCTCCTTCTCTCCCTTTCTCTCTCACTCTCTTCCTCTCGGTCTCTCCCTCTCTGTCTAACTCTCTCTCTCTCTTTCTGTCCCTTTCGCTTTCTCTCTTTCCAATTCCCCTTTAACCCCCAAATGCTGACCGTGAATTGATTGTCTACCCCTTACCCCTTGGCCCCTACCTCCTTTCTTCTTAACAAAATCAGATCCTCTGACCTTTCCCCATGTTCTCTGGGAGTTGTCATGCATTTTGCGATGGAAAGATTCCTGTCCCGGCAATGTGAGTGATCACGTTGACATACTGGTACCTCACCCAATCAGAATGTGGATATATTGCGAAGTGGAATTTCTGTCCATTTGCTGACCGATAATGTTGACGGACAGCACGTCCAAAGGGAGGACAGTGATTTAATGAAGAGTGTATTTCTGTCCAATCAGTGAGGGTATGCATGATGGACAGGAAACCCGGCCAATGGGACTTTCGGTGATTGATTGCTTCTCATTATTCAATGAATTGAAGAAATGGAGTGACTGGATATTTCAGCACATTCACCACTGCTGACTAAACGGGGTCTGTGGCACCGCTTAAATGCCACTTTTAGTGCAGCAGCTAAGGAGCTGCAGCATGAAGCCAAATTCCAGTACAAACTGAGAGAAATGAAAATAATTACATTGCTATTATCCCATTAACATCGACCAACGCAGAGCGAAATTGTTCGAGATCACAGCCAATAAAATAACTATCAATATCTGGTCCCTGGGACACTCCCCACTGCTGACAGCCGGGAGTCCCCTGCGGACTCTGCTGCTCACTGAAATGTGTCTGACGGTGAGATCCCTGTGCAGCACAATCAGGGCAGATCGGACACACAGTGTTAAAATGTGGTGGGGGAAGTCGATTGGTCCCCAGAATGGAGAGGGCGCTGCACCGAGTGTGATCTCACAAAACCAGGGCATGTTCACCAGCCAATACCGACCTGTGCACATAAAATACCAGAAAATATTCTTTAACAGCTCTGCACAGTCACTGTTCCCAGAACAAGGACAGCCATTTTCCCGCTGCAAAATTTCATTTTCAGCTTCGGGCAACAAATGGCCACAAATCAATCAAAGGTGAAATTGAGGGCGAAACAGACACAACAGTCAGTGGCTGCATAAAGCAGGGCAGCGTGAATATTACACACGTGGATGTATAACAGGAAAATAAACTGTTCATAATAAATAATCGGAATGTGTCTCAATATCTAGTCCAGGATAACGACTGTTTGATCCACTACTGATATGGCCACCAGGTAACAAGTGACACATTAAGTCAGGTCAAATTTACACTTTAGGATCACAATTGTAATTAAGTTCACTGTATGGAAGGTAAATATGAAATTAAATTAGTCATCATGCTAAGGAAGATAAGAACAGTTTGCGTAAGGAGTTGTGGATATTTTCAAATGTGTGACTGCATCCAGTGATGTTATGAATTCATTGGGCATAAAGGAAAGTAAGAGGAGGTTCTTGATATAATGGAAGGAAGCAGAGATTAAATGAGAAACATTGGCTGTAAGGAAGGAGGTTGGAAAGAGTGATTTGGATGTCAAATGTAATAAAGGGACCAAATGATGACTTGGGTAGAAAGGGATGAAGGGCGTTATTAGGGGTAATCGGGAGTAGTTATGAGTGAGATGGAGCCGAAGTTGACTGGGTCAAACCAGAGGTGATACAGACGGGGCAGCCATTTGGAATAATTTCCCATTATTTCGTCTTCTTAACTGACTCCAAAAAGATGCATTAGGTGAAAGATTGTTTAACCGCTTCAGTGCTGTAGCTTTTAAAAAGTCACAAAACAGACTTTCTTTTCATTTTAATAAACCAATGAAAGGATAAAAATGTACTTATTACCAAACCGGTGAGGCAAAGCATAACAAATACTGACTCAATAAACACCAAGACACATACGTATGAAATTATTTTCTGTAATTATAATAGACACTTAGATAATTATAAATTTCGAACAGAAACAGTTCACTTTTCTATATTGCTTCAGGTGGTGGTTGAAGTCTTGTCCAGGCCTGAAGGATTCCTTCCTCTTTTATTGAACGTAAAAAATGCATGTTACAGAAAGCTTTAATAAAGGCCATGATACAATTCCAAGCATTGATTTTTTTTTATAAACCGCCTCCCGGTCCTGTGACCATAATGTCGGATTTCCATTGTCCACACAAAAACATTTCAATTGTAAAAAAGAACTCCGAATCTCTCTTTCATCTTCACAATGATTTCAGGCAATGTTGCAGGAATGTGAAAATCTGGTGACGCAGTCTGGAGTGTTGTGAGCAGCCAGGAGTGACAGGAGGAATCTAGATTCTCACTTCACCACAATATATCCCCAGCGATGCAAAACCTGACTCGAATCCAAGGGGAGAGATGCGCACACTGACCAAAACACCAAAGTAGATACATCATTCTCAGCCCCGCTCTCTTTCTTTCTCCACCTCTCTCTCTCTCTGACACACACACACGCACACATGTGCACAAACATATATCGCAGAAACTGCACACACACCGCACACATATACAAACTCACACACACACACACACACACGCACGTGTGCATTCACACACACAGACATGCACAGATACATGCATGGACACGCACACGGACGGACACTCACGCTAAATATCTCTCATGCATAACACACACATGCAAATACGCAGACAAACATACAAACAGTGACGCACACGCACATACAAATATAAGCACACAGACGCTCACACATGGACACACTGATTCACATATGCAGACAGACACACAAACACACACACAAAGTCACAGACTGACTCACACCCACAGTTGCACATGCACACAGGCAATCCCACATACACACACAGACAGATATTCACACTTAAAAAAAAATTACAGGTACACTTACAGAATCAAAACACTAACATAGTGTCTGAAACACCCACACAGAGACATATTTCTATCACTCACTATCTCTCACTCTTTCTCTCTCTCTCTTCTCTGTCACTTTCTTTCAAATGTCCCGCTCTCTGTCCATTTCAAACTCTCTGTATCTCACTCTCTCTCGATCCCAGTCTCACACTTTCTTTCACATACTCTCTCTTGCACAAACAAGCATGCACAAGTGTGCACACACAAGCACGCACATGTGTGTATACACATGCACATACCACACACACACACGCATGTACACACAAACACACATGCACACACGTGAAGACATACATGCAAACACACGCCCACAGTCAAGAGCACACAGTCACACACACACACACACACACATACACACTTTGGCATAGGTACTCAAATGCATGTTCACTTGCTTGGAAAGCCACATTGACGCAAAAGCGCACACACCTGATCACAGTCATAGACACACACGCGCACGTGGACACAGACTCACACAAACACACCCACACATAGACACACTGGTGGACTCACACAGGGGCAAGAAGGCAGACTCGCACAAAGACACACAGATGGACTCTCACACAAACACACACTCAAACAGGCACACAAATGCAAAGAATGAATACACACACTGAAACACAGGAAGTGCACACGCCTGCACAGACACTAGTGCACACACACACATACACTCATACATAGACTCGCACATACACACACAGGCACAAAGTCACACATGACCTCGCACACAGAGGCACACATGCGCATAGGCATGCATATGCACACAAAAATGCATTCGCAAGTACACCGAATGATAAGCAGCGAACACAGCTGCACACAGCCATATACACAAACACACAGACAAATACGTACAAACACACAGTGACATGCACACTCATTTGGACCCACAGATTCACGAATACAGAAACACAACACCCACAGTCACATATACATGCACAGACTCTCACACATACACACACAAACACTCATGCTATGTTATACACACAGAGATATTAAGCAGACAGAAAAATACACATACAAATAAAGACCAGGCACTCATACAGAATCAAACTGAATAACACACTGACCATGACACCCACACAGAAACATCATTCTCTCTCTCACTGCCTTTCTCTGTCCATCTCTCTCTCTCTATCTCATTAACATACATGCACACACACACACACACACACAAACGCTGGCACGCACGCACATACCCGCAAACTGACAGGCAAACTCAAACAAGAACTCTTTCAGACTTGCACAGGCAGAGGAACAAACACACACACACACACACACGCACACAAACACTGGCAAACTCAAAAAAATATGTATGCAAAACAAACACACACAGACACACACACACACACACAGACACACACACGCCGACACACACTCAAGCATTGTTTCATTATTTTGCATATGTTCTCATACACATGCCCACATCAACAGTCTCACTGACACTCAAGCACAAACTGGCACACAAACTCTCTCCCTCACATGCAAGCACACACACGGATCCTGAGGCACACACAAGCAGAGTCTTAAACACACACACAAACACACACACACAGACCCACACATAAGTTCGCACAGAAAGGCACAGTTCCATACACTCAATCCTGCACATGGACACAGAATAACATACAAACACACAGACGCATGCAAACATGCACAAAAAACACACACACTTGCACACAGACACACGCACATGCACACCGACACAGGCACACTCAGGTACACACATATATGGACACAGATTCACTGATACAGATGTATACACACACACACACATGCACACACACACACACACACACACACACGCACATGCACACCGACACAGGCACACTCAGGTACACACATATATGGACACAGATTCACTGATACAGATGTATACACACACACACATACACACACACACATTGGCTCACATACAGACACACATGCACACAGGCACAATTAGATATGCATGAGCAGATGCACTGAAACACAAGAAGTTTACAATCCTGCACACAGTCACGCACTCAGAAACTCGCTCAGTCATGTGCAGGCATGCAAAGACACATGTAATCAAACATTCACAGACACAAACACACATGGACACAAACACAGAACCAAACACTCAGATGAACCGACAGATGGGCATACAGATTTACAGATGCAGACACACATGCACACACACACACACACATACGCACAATGTCACAGAATCTCTCCAACCCACAGATGCACATGCGCACATGCAATCCAACACACACACTGGCAGACAGTGGTAAATATGCATGCATACAAAAAATTGCCTACGCACTTGTAAAATCAAACAGGCTAACACACTGACAGAAACACCCGCACAGAAAAATCATTTTCCACTCGCATTCTCTCTTTCATCCTTGGTCTCCCTCTCTCTGTCTCTCACACACTCTCTCTGTCTCTCTCTCTCTCTCTCTTCCTCTGTCTCTCATGCTCATTGCCTCAAAATATCTCTGTCTCTCTCTCTCCAACACTCTCACAATCTCTCTCCGGCTCAAACAAACACACACAGACACACATATGGATACGTATGCACATACCACACACACACACACACACACAAGGCACACATACACACATGCATGCACGTGCACACACACATACATGCACACCCACACACACACGTGAACGGGCGAACATTCAAACAGGCAGTCGTGCACAGACACGCACTTGCAATCACAGATATACACAAACACACGCGTGCATGTGGACAAAAAGCCAAGTATATGCACATGGACATGCATGCACAGACGCACTGATGCACAAATGCACAAGCCTGAACACAGTAACAGACACAAACACACGCACATGGGCATACAGGCACACACACACACACGCACACACACGCATGCACACACCCACACAGAGACTCACAAACATGCCCACACACTGCGTCAGAGATAGACACATAGGCGGACTCACCTATAGACACACAGACTATCATGCTTACAGACACAAATTGTGTCTTGCACACAGACTCTCACTCAAAAAGCCATGCTTAGGCATAGAATTAACTGATGCTGTGAAACAAAAGGAGTGTACAAGCATGCGCACGGTCACTTGCACGCAGTCACATACACCTACACACGCACTCACACATGGAATTGTACAGATGCACACTCAGAAACGCACACACGGATCCCACACAATCACACACACACAGAAACACATATGCACAGGCACACCAAACCATGAGCAGCAAACAAAGCTGCACACAGTCACACAAAAAGTCGCACATAATTAAGCCACACCCACATACACGCATGTACACAGATAGACACACACACACACACACACACACAATCACATCGACTCTGATTCGTGCACACACGCAAATACACACACACACACAAACAAACAGATAGATATACACAAAACAAACACATTCATTCAGACACAGAATGTAATAGACACTTAAATAATTATAAATTTAGAACAGAAACAGTTTACTTTTCTACATTGCTTCAGGTGTTGGTTGAAGTCTTGTCCAGGCCTGAAAGATTCCTTCCTCCTTCATTGAACATAAATAATGCATGTTACAGAAAGCTTTAATAAAGGCCATGATACAATTCCAAGCATTGATTTTTTTTATAAACTGCCTCCCGGTCCTGTAACCATAATGTCGGATTTCCATTGTCCACACGGAAACATTTCAACTGTAAAAAAACTCCGAATCTCTCTTCCATCTTCCCAACAATTTCACGGGAATGTGATGGGACTGTAACATGAATATCTGGAGACACAGTCTGGAGTGTTGTGAGCAGCCTGGTATGACAGGAGGAAGCCAGATTCTCACTTCACAATGACATACCCCAAGCGATGCTAAACCTGACTCCAATCCAAGGGGATAGACCGGTACACTGACCGAAACACCCAGATAGGAACATCATTTTCATCCCCGCTCTTTCTTTCTCCATCTCTCTTTCTCTCTCTGACACACACACACTCACACATGTGCACAAACATATATCGCAGATACCGCACACACACCGCACACAGATACAAACTCTCTCACACACACACACGCACGTGTGCATTCACACACACAGACATGCACAGATACATGCATGGACACGCACTCAGTCACTCACGCTAAATATCTCCCACATGCAGAACACACACACGCAAATACGCAGAGAAACATACAAACAGCGACACAAACGCACATACAAATAAATGCACAGATGTTCACACATGGATACACTGATTTACATATGCAAACAGACACACAAACACACACACAAAGTCACAGACTGACTCATAACCCACGGATGCACATGCACACAGGCAATCCCACAGACACACACAGACAGATAGGCACACATATCAAAAATTAACAGCTACGCTCACGGAATCAAAATACTAACACAGTGCCCGAAACACCCGCACAGAGACTTAATTCTATCACTCGCTCTCTCTCTTTCTCTTCTCTCTCTTTCACTTCCTTTCAAATCTGTCCACTTCACACTCTCTGTATCTCTCTCTCGCTCTCAGTCTCACACTCTCTCTCACATACTCTCTCTCGCACACACAAACACAGACAACTGTGCATACAGATGCACATACCACACAAACACATGCAAACACAGATACTCATGCACGCACCCATACGCATGTGCAGACGTGCATGCAAACACACGCCCACAGTCACGAGCTCCATTGCATACACACACGCACACACACACAGACACACACACACTCACATACACACACAGAGACACACACACACACACAGACACACACACACACACACACACACAGACACACTCACATACACACACAGACACACAGACACACACACACACACACACACAGACACACTCACATACACACACAGACACACACACAGACACACAGACACACACACACACACACACACACACACACAGACACACACACAGACACACACACAGACACACAGACACACACACAGACACACACACAGACACACACACAGACACACACACACACACAGACACACACACACACACACACACAGACACACTCACATACACACACAGACACACACACAGACACACAGACACACACACACACACACACACACACACAGACACACACACAGACACACACACAGACACACAGACACACACACAGACACACACACAGACACACACACACACAGACACACACACACACAGACACACACACACACACACACAGACACACACACACACACACACACACACACAGACACACACACACACACACAGACACACACACACACACACAGACACACACACAGACACACACACAGACACACACACACACAGACACACACACACACACACACACACACAGACACACACACACACACACAGACACACACACACAGACAGACACACACACACACACACACACACAGACACACACACAGACACA
>NC_054484.1:115371456-115488956 GCF_017639515.1 Carcharodon carcharias | reverse complement strand
TCTTTGTGTGTGTCTTAGTCACTCACTCTCTCTCTCTCTCTCTTTCTGTCTCTATCTGTCTCTCACTGTCTCTCTCTCTCTGTCTCTCTCTCTCTCTCTCTCACCCTGTTTCTCTCTCTCTCTCTCTCTGGCTCTCTGTCTCTCTCCCTCATTCCATCTCTCTCACTCACTCTTTGGATCTCTCTCTCACTCTCACTCTCACTTTCTGTCTCTCTGTCTCAATCTCCATCTCTCCCTCTGTCTGTATCTCTCACTATCTCACTGTCTCTCTCTCTCACTGTCTCTCTCTATGCCTTTCTCTCTCTATCTGCTTCTCTTTCTCTTTCTGTCTCTCTCTCCATCGCTCTCTGTCTCTGTCTCTCTCTCTCTCTCTGTCTGTCTATCTCTCCCTCTGTCTCTCTCGCTGTGTCTCTCTCTCTCTGTCTCTCTCTATCTTTCTCTCTCTCTCTCTCTCTGTATCTCTCCCTCTCTCTTACTCTCTCTGCCTCCCTCTCTCTCTTTCTCTATCTGTCTCTCTCTTGGCCTGTCTCTCTCCGTCTGTCTGTCTCTCTCTCCCTCGGTCTATCTGTCCGTCCCGTTGTTTTTGTCTCTCTCTCTCTGTCTTTCTCTCCCTCTCTGTCTCTATTGCTCTCTATATCTCTGTCTCTTTCTGATGTTCTTTCTCTCTCCGTCTCTCTCTCCTTCTCTCTATCTTTCTCTCTGTGTGTCTCTTGTCAATGTGTGTGTCTCTCTCCCTCAATCTGTCTCTGATTCTTTATCTCTCTCTCTCTGTCTGTCTCTCTAACTCTCTCTCTCTGCCACTCTCTCTCTCTCTTTCTGTCCCTCTCTCTGCCTCTCGCTCTCTCTCACTATCTGTCTGTCTCTCTATCTCTCTCTTTTCTATCTCTCTCTATCCCGCTCTCTCTGTCTCTCTTTTTCTCTGTGTCTCTGCCTCTCTCTCTGTCTCTTTCTCAGACTCTTTATTTTTCTCTCTAACTCTGTCTATCTCTTTCTCTCTCTTTTTCTCTCTCTCTCTGTCTCTCTCTGTCTCTTCTCTCTTTGTCTCGCTCAGTTACTCTCTCTGTGGCTTACTCTCTCTGTCCCACTCTCTCTGTCTCTCTCTCCTTCTCTCTCTATCTGTGTCTCTCTCTCTCTTTCTCTGTCTCTCTCTCTCTGTTTGTCTCTCAGTCTCTCTCTCTGTCTACCTCTCGCTGTCTCTCTCTCTCTCTGTGTGTCTGTCTCTCTCCTTGTCTCTCTCAGACTCTCTCTCTTCCTCAGTCTCATTCTCTCTCAGTCTTTCTCTCTCTCAGTCTCTCCCTGTGTGTCTCCCTCTCTGATTCTCACTCTGTATCTCTCCCTGCCTCTCTCTCTCTGCCACTGTCTCCCCCTGCCCCTGTCCCTCTCTCTATCGGTCTATCTCAGTCTGTCTCTGTCTCTCTCCCTCTCTCTGCCTTATTTTGCTTGTGTCACAGTCTCTCTCTCTCTCGCGCGCGTGCTCTGTCTCTCTCTCCTATGTCTCTCTGTCACTGTCTCTCTCTATCACTCTTTCTCTCTCTCTCACATACTATTTGGCTCTCGCTCTCTCAGTCTCTTATTCTCATTGTCTCTCTCTTTGTCTCTCTCTCCATCTTACTCTGTCTCTCTCTGACTATCTCACTTTCTTAGTCACTGTCTCTCTCTTCCCTGCCTGTCTCCCTCTCTCTCTGTCTGTCTCTCTCTTTATCTATCTCTCACTGTCTCTTACTGTCTTTCTCTCTCTCCTATCAATCTCTCTGTTTCTCTCTCTGTCTCTCACTCTGTCTCTCACTCTTGCACTCACTCTTGCACTCACTCTTGCACTCACTCTTGCACTCACTCTTGCACTCACTCTGTCTCTCCCTGATGGTCTCTCTCTCTCTGTCTCTGTCTCTCTGTCTCTCTCTCTCTCTGTGTCTCTCTCTCTCTCTCTTTGTCTCACTCTCTCTCTCTGTCTCTCTCAATCTCTCTCTCTCTATCACTCAAACTATTGCTCTCTCTCTCTCTCAGACTCTCACTTTCTCTTTCTGTCTCTCTGTTCTGCCTCTCTCTTTTTCTCGGCTCTCTCTCTCTGTCTCTCTCTCTCTTTCTTATCTCTCTCTGTCGCTCTCTGGCGCTATCTCTCTCTATCCGTCTCTCTCTTTCTCTCTCTCTCTATCTCTCTCTATCTTTCTCTTTGTGTGTCTCTCTCTATGTGTCTCTCTCTCCCTTTCTCTGTCTCTGACTCTCTCTCGCTGTGTCTGTCTCTTTAAATGTCTCTCTCTATCTCTCTGTATCACTCTTTTCTCTCTCTCTATCCCACAATCTCTCTATCTACCGATCGATCTCTCTCTCTCACTCTCTGTCTCTCTCTGTGTCTCTGTCTCTGCCTGCCTCCCATTCTCTCTGCATATCTGCCTCTCTCTCTCTGTCTGTTTCTTTCTCAGAAGCTCTCTTTTTGTCTTTCTCACCCTAACTGTCTCTGTATCTCTGTCTTTCTTTCCTTGTCTGTCTCTCTCCCCCCTTTCTCTCTCTGTCCCTTTCTGACTCTCTTTCCCCCCTCTCCCAATTTAGCTCATCTCCCTCCCTGTGTGTCTCTCTATCACTCTGTCCCACTCTGTCTCAGTCTCAATCCCTATCTCGCTTTCAATACCACTCTTTCTCGCTGTCTATGTATTTCTCCCTGTCTCTCTCTCTCTGTATATCCCTCTACATCTATCTGTTCCATAACTCTCTCTGCCTCACTCTCTCTTTCTCTCAATCTCTCTCTATCTCTTCTCTCCCTCTCTCTCACTCTTTCTTCCTCTCCCTCCCTCTCTCTATGTGGCTCACTCAGTCTCACTCTATCTGTCTCTCTGTCTCTCTCTCACTCTCTATGTCTACTTTTCTCCCTCTCTCCTCCCACCTCTCTCTCCCTCCCTCTCACTTTCTCTCTCTCACTCTATTTGTCTATCACTGACTATCTCACACTACCTCCTTGTATCTCTCCCTCTCCTTCCATCTCTTCCCCTAGCTCTCTCTCTGTCACTCTCTGTCTCAACCTTGGTCTCTCAATCACTTTCTATTATCTTGCACACTCTCACTCTCTGCCAACCTGTCCTTCCCACACTCTATTTTATCTCTGCTGCATTTGCTGTCACTTTCTGACTATATCTGTCTCAAAATCTATTTCGCTCTGGCTCTCTATCTCTCTCTTTGACTCGTTAACTCTCTCTGTCTCCCTCTGTTTCTCTTTCTCTCCCCCTCTCTCGAAGTCTGCAAAATCTCACTCTCACCCATTCTTGACTTATCACTCTCTTGCTCGCTCTATCTATCTGTCCTTCTCTCTTTGTCTGTCTCTCGCTCTAGTTCTGTCTCTGTCCCTCTTTGTCTCTCACTCTCTGTTTCTCCCTCCCTTTCTTTGTTATCTCACACACACTCTCTCAGTCTTTCTCTCTCTCTCTGCCTCACTACCTCAGTCTCTCAATATCTCTCTCTGTC
The DNA here is from genome assembly GCF_017639515.1 of Carcharodon carcharias. Classification (NCBI taxonomy): domain Eukaryota; kingdom Metazoa; phylum Chordata; class Chondrichthyes; order Lamniformes; family Lamnidae; genus Carcharodon; species Carcharodon carcharias. The sequence continues at coordinate 115,485,503 of NC_054484.1, read as the reverse complement.
TCTGTCCCACTCAGCCTCTATCTCCCAGTCTCTCTCTCTCTTCCTCTCTCTCTCTCTCCCTCTTTCTTCCTCTCTCACTGTGTGTCTCTCTCTTACTCTGCCTCCCTCTGTGTCCCTCTCAATCTCTAAGTCTATCTTTTTCTCCCTCTCGACTCCATCCACCTATTTCTCTCTGTACAGAGGCAATCAGATTTAAACAAATTTGTAACTGTACAATGTGAACCTTTTTAATGCTTTTTGAGAACATGCTTTTTTCTGCTGAACTGTCTACTTGCCTTTAAATGTTCATTGCAAAATAATTCTATGACATAAATTAGCGTATTAATGTTAATATCCCATATAGACAGTTTATTGAATGAGTCTCAGAAAGTGGCTAAAAATGATATATAGGTTTGAGCAGGCCCCTCCCTGTTTCTCTGAGTGTACATCCGCGCAACTCTGGGTTTGGTGTGAACTTTCGGGGCAGCCTCGATTCATGAGACATACACGCATTGTGAAAAATGTAACAGTAAGAGGCACAGGCATGAAGGAACGGAATGTGGTGCTCACAGAGCATCTGCACCTTCAAAGAGTGGGGGTCCTTTATGTTTATCTCGCAGTCTGAAATCTTTGTGGTTGGCCTTATCACAAAGTGAGTGCAGTGGACCAAATCATGTACCTGTGGAAATCCAGCTATGGAGGCGAACCCTCTCACCATCTTTGCTGAGAAGCTGTGTCATTGTCATAAGATATGAACTTGGCCACTCTGAAGAAAAGGGCATTTGCCATAGCGTTTATACCCCTGTGTACAGCTGACTGGGAGTTCCACACAAGTCATACATGGAGCCTCGGACGTGCCTGGTTGTGAAAATGTTCCGAGCTGCAGTGCCATTCAGTGCCACTGGCAATGCGTGTCTCTGGAGTGGCATGACTTGTACGTCTCTTTTGGGAAGGAGACGTAACTTAGACATGACCTGTCTGGAGAAACATACCATCTTTCTGCCTGTTCTTTCACTCATGTATAGGTCATTAAACCTGTTTGTATGCACACTTTGCAGTCGGCACTGCCTGAAGGTCCAACGTTTCATTCGTGCAGTCACTGGGGGTTGTGTTTCCTCCCACTTATGGACCCATCAACGTGGTGCAGGACATTCTTCACGCTGCTGCTGCTCCTCAGCCTCTCGAATGGCGAGGTGAACGTTTGTGCGTGTAGAGCCAATAAAGCGGGTTGGTTGTCCCAGGTTGTGTCAAGCTTCCTGCGGTTTGCTGGATCTGCACTCATCCTGGCAATGCTTGTCTTTGGAGTGGCGTGTCTTGTACGTCTCTGTTGTATTCCATCACACTCCTAACTTGTGTCTTATATATGGTGAATGGAGAGTCAGGAGATGAGACCCTCTGTGCAGAATTTCTATTCCCTGACCTGCTCTTATTCCCACAGTGTTTCTATGGCAAGGCAGTTTAGTTCCTGATCAATGGCAACCCCAGGATGCTGATATTGGGAGATTCAGCAATGGTAATGCCATTGAATGTCAAGTGATGATGATAGATTCTTGCTTGTTGAATATTGTCATTGGCTGGCACTTGTGTGGCACAAATGTTACAAGCCACTTCTCAGCCCAAGCCAGAGTTTTGCCCAGGTCTCGCTTCTTTTGGACATGGACTGCTTCGGTATCTGAGGAGCAGCACATGGTACTAAACATTGTGCAATCATCATTGACCTTCCCCACTTCTTAGCTTAATGTGCAAGGAAGATTATTGATGAACCAGCTGAAGATCGTTGGTCCCAGGACAATACACTGAGGAAATCCTGCAATGAAATCCTGGAACTGAGGTGATTGATACCCAACAGCCAAAAACATCTGCTTTAATGCTAGGCACGACTCAAGCCAGCTGAGAGTTCCCTGCCTTATTCACACTGACTCAAGCTCTGTTAGGGCCCTTTGATGACACACTCGGTCAAAGGCTGCCATGATGTCAATGGCAGTCACTGTTACTTCACCTCGGAACTTCAGCTCTTTTGTCTCTTTTTGAATCAAGGATGAAATGAGGTGAGGGGCTGAGTGACCCTGGCAGAACACAAATTGGGCGTCAGTGAGCAGTTTATTGCTGAACAAGTGCCTGATATCAGTGTCCCTGACACCTTTCATCACTTTATTGATGAGCGAGAATAGACTGATGGGGCAGAAGTGGCTTGGCTGTATTTGTCCTTCATTACGTTTGTAGGACATGCCTGCGCAAATTTCCATGTTTCTGAGTGGATCCCAGTTTTGTCGCTATACTGAAGCGTCTTTAATTTTAAAGTGTTGATGCAATGGGGGTGTCTCAGGCGAGGGATTGGATAACCTTCCATAATTGACCTCTTTAGGCCATTCAGAGAGCATTTAAGACAACAACATTGCTGTCCATCTGGAGTCATATGAAGGGCAGACCAAGACAGCAAATGGTCTTCATCCAAGGCCTTTAGTTAATCGGTTGGCTTTTAAGAATGATTAATGTTAGTTTCATGGTCACCATTGCTGAGGCAAGCTTTCAATTCTGGATTAATAATTGAATTTAAATTTCCAAAACGTGCTCTGGCAGTATTTGAATCCACCACTCAAATGCATTAGTTTGGGCCTCTGGATGACTAGTCCAGGAAAATCGTCACTACAACAACTCCACCTATTTGGCTTCAGTGCAGTCACTTCTGCAGAAGAAGTCTTCAGTTCCTTTGCAGTCTCTTGCTAGGGCCGATGGATTCTGCAGTATCCCGTGCCTTCAACCATTACTTGATATCACGTAGAGTGACATCAATTGTCTGAAGGTGGTCTTGTGTGATGCAGGGGACCTCCAGAGGACGCCAAGGTGGAACATTCACTTAACACTTCAGGATGAGGTTTGCTGCAGGTGAATCAGCCTTATCTTTCGCACGAATGTGCTGCGCTTCCCCACCACTGAGGATGTGGATATTTCTGGAGCCTACTCCTCCAGTGAGTTGTACAAATCTCCAACAACATTCACAACTGAATGTGTCAGGACTGCAGATTTTACACCTGACCTATTGGTTGTAATGCCATTTAACTCTATCACCTGCTGATTATGCTCTTTAGCACACAATGGCTCTGTGTCACAGCATCGAGAGGTGAACAGCTCATTGTTATGTATGCCTGTTGCTGCTCCTGGCCTGCCCTCCTGCAGACTTATTTGGACCGCTTCATGGTCGAATGTGGGATGGCAGGGACATGCAGTTACAGGTTTTCTCTGAACATGGCACTCTTGCTGATGATGGCCCAGAGCCAATATTCGACTTGCGAGACCTGCTCAGAATTCTATCTCATTTAGCATGGTGTAAGTGCCACGCAGTACGATCTAGGCTATCCTCAATGTTAAGGCCGGAATTCGCCTGCACAGAGACTGTGCGGTGGCCACCCCTGCCGATATTGTCATAGGAAAATGCATCTGTGGCAGATAGGCTGGTTACTATGAGGAGAAGTATATACTTTTTTTATTTCCCTCTGGTTGGTAACCTCAAAATCAACGACAGAACCAGTCTAGCAGCTATGTTCCATTGGACTTTGTCAGCTGGGTCAGTCGTGGTGCTACCGAGTAACCCTTATAGATGGACATTGAATTTCACCACTCAGAGTACATTTCGGCACTCTTGACATCCGCAAAGCTTTCTCCAAGTCGTTTTGAAATTGGAGTATCATTGATTCATCAGCTAACGGTGTGGAGCTTGGGAGACTTTTGCTATTCATGCTAATCAGCCGGTGCTCATGCTTGACATGATGCAATGAGATTTCATGGGGGGGCTGCAGTTAATGTTTAGGACTACCACGAAAATTCCTGACTGTATTCTACTGTGCTGCCAACTCTGTTTGGTCTGCCATGCCAGTGTGACAGTGCATACCCAAGGATGGTGATGGTGGTGCCGTTGACATTATCAGTGAGGTATAAATCCGTGAGTGTGACTATATCACATTGTTGCTTGGCTAGTCTGTTGTGTTGACTCGATGGAATAGACCGTTTTCGTGAAGAAACAGTTACTTTACAGGGAGAGCTTTACAGTTGTATGCACACACGATGTAGGCTCTCATCAGAAAAGTGACGAGACAGGGGTTTCCCTCGCCAAGAGCTCACTGGTGCGAGCTTCTGCAGCACATCACATGATCAGTAATTCCCCCAAAAGAGGCACAATACCCCGGTTACTACAAATGTGAGGAAGCTCTTCCAAATGTGGCACAAACGCTCCAGATGTTGGTAAGGAGGACTTTGCAGGGTTGACAGTGTTGGGATTGTGATCATCATTCCCATTGCCTTGGTCAATGCCCAATGGCCCATCATGTCTCATCATTTTTAGAGCTTAAAGCAGTTTGATGCAACTGATTGGGTTGCTTGGCCTTTTCAGTGTCACCTAGGCCTGGAGTCATATATAGAACAGTCCAGTTAAGGATGGCAGGTTTCCGAGCCCTAAAGGATATTAAAGAACCAAATGGGTTTTTGGAACGATTAGCAATGGTTTCACGAGAATTGAAGCCCTGTGCACAGGGCATTTGCCTGAGTTACTCGCGCTGTGACATTAGCAGTACACCAACGCCTCCCACAGCTAGTTCAGAAAGAAAAAGGAAACACTCTTTTTTTGCAGTGTTTCCTGGTCTTCCATTTTAAGTGACACAAGACAAGTTTGGACCAGAATTATTATTTCCCAGTGTTAACTGTTAGCCCCACCTCCTTCCCCTTTCTCTGAGGGACTAACTGTCGGCAGCCAGTCCCCAAAGACGAGTAGCTAAGGGAAGCCGGACTCATGGGAAATCTGGGAATTGACAAGGCCACGATGTTAGACCCAACAAGCTGAGGTAGTTGGTGTATGTAAGTTTGAGAGGCCGAGGCAGATATTTAAAAGGAGTACGATACATTGACGTTTGGGCTCAGCAGCGCCAAGTATACCATTGGCAACCCCGAAAGTTCCAGATCCAAAGATGGTCAATGAAACAGTGACATTAACGGCCACTGGCCGTACCATCCGCACCCTGGTATGAGACTGCAGGTCGAGTTGATGGTGATTACATAGCTCTGTGTCCCACTTCTGGTTGGTAACGTGTTCTTTGATTAGCCGGCGTTGGTAAGGCAGAACCCTTTCCTCCTGCCTCTTTGAAGAGCTTCTCCACTCTATAGCGCGTCCTACAGACTCACATGCATAAGTCGCATCTTTCCCAGAACTTTGTCAACAAATTCTCTTTCCCCCCTGAATGTAAGCAGCAGCTCACAAATCAACGTCCAGAAAGAAAAAAAAAAAACATTCACAGCTGCTTCAGTAACTTTCAATCAAAGAATTTCATAAATAACGAGAAAGAAAGTATTTGCAGGATCATGGAAACAGACAAGATAATGTTAATATTTGGAGCCAGAGGCCGTGACAAAATTCTAATTCAACAAGCAGAATACTAAATAGATCTGGTTCAAGAGCAGGAACTACCATAGGTCAAAGAGAACATGGATGATGAGTGTATTGTCTGAGATAGGTTAGAGGCAGTGGAACTCTGGTCGAGTTGAAACGTCAACTCTCTTCTTCTCCACCGATGCTGCCAGACCTGCTGAGTTTTTCCAGGTAATTCTGTTTTTGTTTTCAATCTTTGAAAACTTGAAATGACAAGAACAGTAATATATTTAAACATATCTTAAAAATACATAACTGGATAGAGAGACTAACCAAAGACACCGACGACAGCCAGGATGGGATAGTAACCTGCTTGAATAACTTGAAGTATTAATTGTATCCGGTTGGCTAAAGAAAACGAACCTTGCGAAAACCAAAAGATAACCTAGGAAAAACTCTTGCCCATCGTTGGAACAATCCAATCTATTTTTCCCAGATTCCGATCCATTGCTCAATCAAATCTATTGTTCTGAGATTCTGATCTCTCCTCTCCCTCTCTGTGGAACTGATGATCCCGCTTAGTGTTGGAGGTGATGCCCCCGCTAACACCATGAGCTAACACATTGAAAGGATTCTCTTATTAATAGAGGTGGGAAACCCTCCAGGGACACAATTATAACCTATGGATTAAGTAATTAGTTACTGCCACTAAACAAACAGTTTCAGTTAACCCCTTTGAAACTGACACTCTTATATTACTATAAAGTAGAACATTTACCCGGTCTGGATGGGATGTATGGGGGTCACTGAGGGAAGCAATGGTGGAAATAGCTGAAGCTCTGAACATAATTTTTCAATCCAATGAGAGTGATGTCAGAGGACTGGAGGTTTATTAATTTTCCACCATTTTTCTCAAAGAAGAGGGATACTCCCTGGAACCGCAGAGCTCTTGGAATGATGTATGTGAAATATTGTATAAATTCTTATAAAATCTAAAATCTGGATGAAAATTTTAGAACTGTTTTTTTTACTAAGATATTCATCAAATGTGGCCTTCGATGGCTACGTCAGCATATATTGCCCATCTCTAATTCCCAATGGGGAGGTGCTGGTGAATTGCCTTCTTGAATGACTGCAGTCCTTTAGCTGGAGGTACACTCACAGTGCTGTTAGGAAAGAAATTCCAGGATTTTTACCCATCGACGGTGCAGGAACAGCAAAGTATTTCCAAGAGGGAATGGTGAGTCACTTGGAGAGAAGCTTCCAGTTGGTGGGGTTTCAATGTGCCTACTGCCCTTGTCTTTCTTGGTGAAACTGTAGAAGGGAGTTACTGAAATGGGATGAGGGATTTCAGTTCTACGGGGCTACTGGAAGAGCTGGGATTGTTGTCCTTAGATAGGTGATGGTAAAGGGGAATTGAATAGAGGTCTCCAATTTAACATGGAGTTTTAAAAATGTAAGGAAAAACTGTTTCGAAAGGAACAAGAAAGAGTAATATGATTTACAATAATGGTTAAAAGAGCCCCAGAGGAAATAAAAATAACATTTTTATACCGAGTTGTTGGAAACTGAAATACAATGCCTCAAGACAGCATGGAAGGTCATTCAATCGCGAGCATCAAAACGGAAGGATGTAAAGGCTAAAAGGGGGGCTTTATTTCCAGAAATTTGGACAAGCGGCAGACAAGAGGGTCAGTATAGAATCGTTCCTTCATAGCACAGACACGGTGGGAAAAATTGATTCCACCCTCGATGTATGATTCTCCGAATTCTTTGATTACAAAACCCAATGAGTCCAAAAATGGCAGTGAGACTTGGTTCACCTGTCAACGACAACACCGAGTGCTGGAGCATTTCCATCAGTGTGTCACTGCAGGTAACTTAAAATGAAGCTGGAATGCAGGTGAACAAACTCCAGCATCCTCACTGAAAACAATTCCTCCAGCATCACAAACTTGGCCATGTAAACTCATTTCCTTGAACTAGCTCATAGTCATCTGTTATCTCTGCTACATGCCTGACGGTTTTAACCCTTATTTCCTCCACATGCTTCCTTACAAGTGAAGGAACTGAATCTTTATATTCTTCCAAAAGAGTTACTTTTCTTGGTAATGCTTATGTTGTCTCCACCTTTAATGCCAGTTTTCAATGGTCAATATTGCTTTGCTTTACCCTCCTGAATTTAATATAGGCCTGTGCAGGCAATTTCCTTACATGCCAAAATGTCTGCCTGTATGCCTCAGGGCCTAACTAATTATCACTCAAAATAGCCTTCTTTACTGCATCATATTCTTTTTTTTTTTCCCGACAGCTATGCCGACCTGAAACTGAATTGGAAATGCCATATCAATGCCATGCCTACTATGGGAGTTCAGAGGCTAGGAATAGTGCGACGAGGAAACCACCTCCTGACTCACCAAGTCATGTCCAATATCTGCAAAGCACAATTCAGGAGGGTGATGGAATGCTCCTCACTGCCTGGATGATTGCAGGTCCTACAAGAATCAAGAAGTTTTACATCACCCAGGACAAAGCAGCACGATTGATCAGCAGTGCAAACGTAAACATTCACTCCCTCCCCCAGCGAGGCACAGTAGCAGCAGTCTGTGCCATTTACAAGACTCACTACAAGAATTCATCAAGGCTCCCTAGGCAACAACTTCCAAACTCCAGACTATGAACATCCAGAAGGACAAGTAAACACATAGATGGGAACACCATCATCTGAATGTTCCTCTCCAAGTCACTCATCATTCTGAAATGGAAATATGTCACTGCCCCTTCAATGTCGCTGGATCAATATCCTAGAACTCCCTTCCTAACAGCACTGTGGGTGTAACCACACCACATTCAGTCCAACGGTTCAAGGAGGCAGCTCACCATCACTTTCTCAATGGCAACTAGAGATGGTCCATTAATGCTGGACCAGCCAGGAAATCCCATGTCTCCAGTAATGTTGAAAGCTTATTTCGCCATTTCATTTGGTTAGCTGTGTTTGCGTATGAGCTAAAGAATGCTTTGATGCCTCTTTCCTCAAACGTAAGAAGAGCTTGCACAAATGTTAGCATATCCCAAATGGGCTTTAGTTTGCAAGTGATCATTTCATCCTCGGAAACTCCCTCAACCACTCTTTGTTTAACTTCCATCTTTCTAAGATTATATTCCGACTCTCTTTCTTTCCCCTCTTTCTCCACTGCTAATGTCACTTCTAATTAAATTCACTGTTTTATTTCTCTATCCTGCCTTTCTGCTTGTTCCCAATGGAGTGCGTTTTCTCACTCCCTTCCATTTTCTTTTGCTTCCAATTCAAGTTCCTTAGCTCATGTTCATGATCAAGCTGCTTTACATGCAACTGGATCGTAGCAACTTCCACTAACACATCCACTATAGAACATGGTCCCTCCAGTAACCTTACCAATTTCAAATCTTATGCTATAATTTCAATTATGTCTGCTTTTTTGCCACTAAAGTTAAACCTAATTGCAACTCACCTGATAATTGTATGAATTTGGACTTAGACATGGTTTGTAAAGCATCCAGATGTTAAAACTTCTAGTCCCATGCAAGTTGTAGCAACAATCAAAGCCACTTTGCCGTCTTCTACTCTAAAATATTACATTGCCACTCCTGGTTCAGTGTACTGCTCACGCTCGTTAACTTTCAGTTCACCAATTCCAAGCCAATTAAAGAATTATTATAATTTGTAAAATCCCGCAAAGAATCCCCAAATTTTGTTATGGCACATCGGATGGGAAATTCCGAGCTGCGCAACTCCCAGAGGGAAAATTCGCACAGCTGCAAACATGTTTTTTTGCAATTTGTATTGTATGAGGAGAGTTTCTGAAACCAGAGAACGTTTGTCCTGGACTATTTGTAATAACTCTATAGCAAAGTAAAATGGAGGAAAATGTAACTGGGCTAATTAATAAGTTCGCAGACGACACTAAACTTGGAGCAGTTGCAGATTGTGAGGAGGATTGTCAAAGGATACAACGGGATTTCGAACGGTTGGAGACTTGGACAGAGAAATGGCAGATGGAGTTAAATGCGGACAAATGCGAGGTAATGCTTTTTGGAATGCCTAATACAGGTAGGAATTCTACAGTAAATGGCTGAAGCCTTAAGTGCATTGATGGGCACAGGGATCTGGCTGTACATACCCACAGATCACTGAAAGTGGCAACACAGATGGATAAGGTAATCAGGAAGGCATATGTCATACTTGCCTCATCGGCAGGAGTATTGATTATACAAGCTGGGGAGTCATGCTGCAGCTGTATAGAACCTTGGTTGGGCCACACTTGGAATATTGTGTGAAGTTATTGTCGCCACATTACCAGAAGGGTTTGGAGGCATTGAAAAGGGTGCAAAGGCGGTTTACCAGGATGCTGCCAGGTCTGGAGGTTATTAGCTATGTGGAGAGGTCGGAGAAACTCGGATTGTTCTCGCTAGAGCGACGGAGGTTGAGAGGCGACTTGATAGAAGTTTACAAAATTATGAGTGGCATGGACACAGTAGATAGTCAGAAGCTTTTTCCCAGGGTGGAAGAGACAATTACTAGAGGACATGCATTGAAGATGAGAGGAGAAAACTATAGAGGAGATGTGCGGGGCAAGTTTTTTTTTTTACGCAGAGGGTAGAGAGTGTCTGGAATTCGCTGCCAGAGTTGGTTGTGGGAGGAGATGCGATAGTCGTGTTTAAGAAGCAGCTTGACCAAACATGAGTAGGATGGGAATGGACCCCACAAGTGCAAAACATTTTAGTGTTACAGGCAATATGATCTGCGCAGGCTTGGAGGGCGTAAGAGCCTGTTCCTGTGCTGTACTATTCTTTGTTCTTTGTAAACATGAATTAAAAGCATAGAGGAATAAAACGCATCACACTTAAACAATAGAATTGCTTCATATGTTAAACAGTACGCCACTGCCTCCTTGAGGGCAACCCGGGCTGGGCAATAAATGTTGGCCCAGCCAGCGAAGCCCACATCCCATGGTTGAATTTTAAAAAGTACTAATACCCTCGCTAAACACTTCTGCCTCTCGAATTCACCCCTCCTGTGAGACGTTCCTTCACAACCCTCACATTGTTCTAGTGAATCGTTTGCTTATCTCGATGGCCCTCATACTTTGTGTAATGTTCACTCTGATCAAGCACTGAGGGAACTTTTATGACATTAATTCAGAAAATAAATATCTTTAGCAGGAAATTGTGCAGATTGGTTAAGGAACAGTAGCTTTTGTTTCAAAGTAGATGAATTTAAAATCCCCGTACTTACTAAGAGAACAAAGCTACAACATTCCGATTTTTAAAATACATGGAATTTTGCTATACAACAGTCAAAAAAGAAAACAGTGGATACTATCTGTCTTGTGCACTAGCAATCCAAATTGCCATAAGCAAACAAGAGTTAACGGATAGTCTGTTGTTGAATACACCACTAGTTATATTTTAAATGGCCGGCACCACCTGGATAGGCCCCCCAAATCCCTTAGCAACCCACCCAGATATGAGTGATCACTGAGAGTCACGCAGAATCTTTAAAACACTGATTTCCTATCAAGGTATTTCAGTTCCTCCCTATGAGGAGATAGCTTCCCTCCTTTCGCCACTGCCCCGCCCCCCGCCCCACCCCCACCCGCACCCGCACCTGCTCAAAACAGCTCGAACTCACCCTGGAAGCCGTCTGACTTATTTTTACAGTAATGAGGTGTCTGCTAATTCGACACCAGCTCAGATCACCTAATGACAGCTCATCTCCCAACCCTAAGTCACTTCATTCAAGACCATTTCCCACTGTATTAGCCACGCTGCAACCCAACATCTAACATCCTACATGATCCCAGCTCTCTAGCTGCACTGAATGGACAATCACTGCTCAGCGCATGCTTCCCCTAACCCACACCGACACCTTGAACTGCTCTCCGTCTCCTTTGTGGCCTAGCTTTCCAGTATCATGGAACAATCATTGGTCTCAGGTTTCTCAGTGGCCCAACTCCCCTGTACCATCGTGCTACCATTGGCTCAAAGCTTCTCTGAGTCCCAATTTCCCCCATGGGCTTCTCTGAGCTCCACATGCATGGAGCTACCGTAATTCAGCTGTGAACAAAATTTATCACAGACGGGCTTCGTTTTCTCTTCTGTCTCCAAAAACCCTATAATCTGGTCAGTGTTTTCACCCTCAAACCATGGACCTGTCTGGTTTTCGCTAAAATGGAATTTTAAGCCATTTTTTGCACATGCCCGGCCTGTGCACCCATCTCCCCCACACCCCCGCCCCCGAACTGCCATGCTCCATTGTCGTGCGTTGTGCGTTGTCCTGAGCTCTGGAAATGCTGGGAGTTCAAGTCTTCGGCCTCTAGCCCAGCCATCTCCCAGTGCTGCATCGCAATCACTTCCCTGAAATTAATTGTGCCTTCACATTCCTATCACAGCTTAATGGAGAGGAGCAGGCAGAGTGTCAGATTCCCAAACAAGATGCTGAATAAAATCAGTAGGCCAGCACTCAGCTTTGAGGGAGAAACAGGGCCAACATTTTCTGACTGGGAGGTCAGAGCATTAGCAACACTTTGGGGGGAGTTCACTCTTGTTTTTCCTTGCGTTTACCCTCTGCTTGGTGTCTTCTTTATTAAGTGCCAGAGATTGGTTGGAATTTGAAGGGGGTGGCAATGACTTCTGAGCCAAGGAGATTATGTGCCACAAATCAACGATGCGTTATTTTAATGCACAGTGTTCAACTGGCGTTGCACTTTTTTGCTGAAAACATCATTGGGAATTGCTCATCTGTTATCGGGCTGCATGACAGAGCGAATGGAGAACACACTTTTAAAAGAGCGCCCGAGCACCAATAGGAGTCCTGAAAACATCAGCTTTAATGGTTTTTGGGAGATAAATGTGTACCAATCGGGTTTCTCTTCTGAAAACAAACCAGATGTGTGATTAGCCGTGCTTTTCGTGGTACTTATTAAATATTTTATCATACATCAAGGTTGAATGATCAGGAAGTTTTCAGGCAACGTGAAAAATGGCTGTGTTTTACAGTGAGGAGCATAACCGTTGACGGCCGGAAGGTATCAATTTATGGGCGGAAAAGTGCCAAATGGAATTTAACCCAAAGAAGAGTGATCTAATGCAGTTGGGGAGTTCAAGCAACTCGAAAGGAAAACATGGAATAACAGAATTACAGAATCACAGATTGCAGAAGAGGCTCGTCGGCCCATCATATCTGCACCGACAAGTGAGAAACACCTGACCTATCGAATCTCATTTACCAGCAATTGGCCTCTATCCTTGAAAGTTAAGACATGCCAAGTGCTCATCCAGGTACTTTTTAAAGGATGTGAGGCAACCCGCGTCCATCACCATCCCAGGCCGTGCATTCCAGATGGTCACCACCCTCTGGGTAAAAAAGGTTTTCCTCACAACCCCACTAAAACTCCTGACACTCACCTTGAAGTGACTGACCCTTTCGTAAGGGGAACAGCTGCTCCCTATCCACCCTGTCCATGCCATTTATAATCTTGTGCACCTTGATCAAGTCGCCCCTCAGTCTTCTCTGCTCCAACGAAACCAAGCCAAGTTTATCCAACCTCCACTTTTCACTACATTGTTTCATCCCAGGCAATATCCTTCTCATCGTATCCAGAATATCTCTGATCATCCATGGTTTTCTGGGCTTGTTAATCCTTCCTATCACCCGAGAGGGAACATGTTAAGCCTGTACCCACCCCATTTCTTTTTTGAACGCCCCACACTGCTACTCTGTGGATTTCCCCACAAGAAGCTGTCTACAGTCCACCTTCGCCAGATCCTGCCGTATTTCAGTAAAATCCGCTCTCCATAATCCAAAACATGTTTTTGCAGCTTGCCTATTTCTTTGTCCATATCAAGCTTAAATTGTACCATGTTGTCGTCGCTATCTGTAAAAGAATTCTCCCCCCTCCACCCCCCCCCAACCACCACCACCACCACCTCAGCCACCTGTTGGGCTTCATTACCCAGAATTAGGTCCCGTGCTGCGCCGTCACTTGTTGGACCCTCTATGTGTTAACCTAAAAGGTTCTCCTGTACACATTTAAGGAAATCCACTCCATCCAAGCCCCACACACTATATCTGTCCCAATTAGTGTTGGGAAAGTTGAAATCACCTAATATAATTACCCTATTGTTATTGTTTTTACAGACCTTCACGAAACATGAATATATTTGCTCCTCTATTTCCCATTGACTATCTGGGGGTCTATAACAAGCACTTCACAATGCGGCTGCACCTTTTTTACTCCTAAGCTCTACCTACAAATCATTATTCGATGCCCCTCCAAAATGGCATTTCTCCTTACTGCAGCAACTGAGTACCTAACTAATAATGCAGCGCGTCCTTCTCTTTTCCACCTCCTCTGTCTCGCCTGAAGATTCTATATCCTGGAATATTGAGCGGCCGATACTGCCCTTCCTTCAACCTCGTGTGTGATAGAAACTATATCAGAATTCCACATGTCAATCCTCACTCTTAGTAGATCCGTTTTTCCTGTAATACTGATGACATTAAAGTAGACGCGATCCAGCCACGCCTTACTCCCTTGAAACTTAATGCAGCTGCTTTAGTAAATAAAGATGTGTCCCGATTATGCTAAGATTTTGTCTCCCTTCCCCTTGCCGAATTAGTTTAAACTCATCGAACAAGAACCAGCAAAGCCACCCAAAATGATGTTAGCCAAGCTCTGGTTCAGATGTAGACCATGCCACTTGTACATGTACCAATTTCCCCAGGAGCATTCCCCATAATCCAGGAATCTACAACCCTCCCTCCTGCACCAAATCTTCAGCCATTTGTTCATCTGCACTAAATACTTATCTCTGTGCTCACTGGGAGGAATTGAGAGATTACAACCCGGGAGGTCCAGCTTTTTCATCTATTGCCAAACTTCCTGAATTCTTGATGCAAGACCTGATCCCTCTTTCTACCTATGTCATTGTTACCAACGTGTACCATGACATCTGCCTTATAACCCTTCCCCTTCAGCATGTCCTGCAGACGTTCAGTGACATCCCAGACCCTAGCACCAAGAGGCAACACACCACCCTTGAGCCATGATGACGGCCACAGTGGAGCTATCTGTTCCCTTGACAATAGAATCGCCTATTACTCTTCCTCTTCGCCACTTCCTCCCCCATATACGGTCAGGTTGCTGTGGTGCCAGAAGCTTGGCTCTGTCTGCACTCCCTGGAGGAACCAGCGCCCTCATCAGCCTCCAAAATAGAATACGAATTTGCAAACTGAAGCCCAGGAGACTCCTGAACGTCCTGCCTCTTTCTTTTTGACCGCCTGGTGGTCACCCATTCCCTTCATTCCTCAAGACAATTCAGCTGCGATGTGACCAACTCTCTAAAGGTGCTATCCGCAATGCTTTCAGTCTCGCGGATGCGCCACAGTTTCCCTAGCTGCACTTATAACTCTAAAACCCGAACTTCCAGGAGCAGCAGTTGGACAAACTTCCTGTCCACACGCTTGTCCCGGGCACTGAAAATGTTCCCGGCTTCTCACATTGAGCACGTGGATCATACCACGGCTTTGAAAACTCCTGCCTTGCCTCAACTTTTTAAATTAAATCTTTTAAATCAATTACTCAAGGGCCTTTCTTTCCTGATCCTCGTTACTACAGAATATACAAAGAATAAAGCACAAAAAAACCTTAATCTATAAGTGATAAAAGTAATGAATACTTACCGGAACTTACTCACTGCTTACTAGTTATTCATGTGTTCCATATATTTTGCCCGCTTTCATTGATCTCCAGATTTTGTTTGCCTGTGTTCATTAATGTAGGATTCGCAATCTATCAATTCTAAGTTGCTTAAAATATTCTTAATGTGTGGGAGTTATTTGCAGAACTTTTTTAACTTATAGAGGCTGTTTGCTCTTATCCTTCTTTTCCCTGCTTAACATAAACCACTTGGCAGGACTTGTCAAAATGGACTAGGCTGGTATCAATGTACAATCTATGAAAGTTACATTGATGTGTAGTTGTAACGGTTATTTCAGAAGTTTATTTTGGAAAAAAAAAACGAGGAGAAGAACACAACCGCTATCACCTAGCTGCTATTGAGAAGTGAGAATAACCAATTTAATATAGTAGTCTCTAACTGATGCACTGGGACATTCAGCGAGAGATTTTTTAAAAAAAATTCCAATCCCTTCCAGGCCCCGAAAGTGTCGAAGGTCATCCTTGGAATAACAGTGTGTGTGCAAAAGTGACGTGATCCCCGCGAAAAAAACATGTGTTCCGTATAATGAAAGATAACAAGAGCAAATCTATTAGAGATGATCAAGGACAGTAAATAAAACGTTCCTTAAATCAACTTGAACTTTATTTTTTTTTAAATTCTGGAAATAAGATTTGTGCTTACTGCCAAAAGTGGAAGTGTGAAAATGTAAGCAAGTGGCCTTGTGTGTAGGTGTTCTGAATTTAAAACAAAAATTCTTAACGCAGAGTTCAAAACTGCAACTCAGTTGAATTCCTAAACAATTATCATTCTTTGCAGCTGTAATCTGTACGTTTGTTCATGGTGAGCGCCAATACATGTAATCTAGGGCCTATAAACATATCCTGGCTCGTATCAATGTCACCTAACGCTAACGCTTAAACCCTAACGCTACCAACTGTGTCATGAATTTACATGTGAATGTTATTCATTGAATAATAATATTTAAGTGTTCCCTTTCATAATCACATTTGAATCTTGCACGCCATCCTGAGGTTCAAAAGACCACCATCTACATTGGGTCTGATTTTCCGCGGAGTGGCGATCGGAGTCAGATTGCCGCTCCACTGCTACTTTCCAACCTTGATATCCGAGGGCACTTCCTATTCCTATCATATACCAGGATAGGGGCGGGCGCAAAGAGGCTACATGTCTGTTTTTACGTCACTGGCTGCCTTAGATCAGGTGAGTTTAAGTGTCCAGCCACATTCAAGCCAGGAGTATGGGAGGTTTGCTCGGTAAGCGTAAAGAATTCGCTGGTGGGGGTGGGGGCAGGGTCTCCAGGATGTGGTCTGGTGGTCGGTGGGGTAGGGAGGTGGGGTTGAGCAGTTGGGATAGGGGCTGCACAGACATTCGATGGAAATGATCAGACAGTCGAGATGAAGTGTCGGGTTATTGGGGAATCGCGCACTCAGTGGTGCGGTGGTTGCATGGACTAGGGCAGTCAGCTTGTCACTGTAAACTCTGGGGGAGAGGGTGGCCTTCTTGGGATGGGTAGGCCAGTCGGGGCGGAGATGTCAGCAGTTCCGGGGAGGCCGGTTCTGGTCAGTGCATTTAGTTTTGGGCGCAGCCTCCGATGCGTGGGTGGTATCCCCTGAGTGTGGTGCAGTTTGAGTATGGAGGAGTCCCCAGAGGGTCTCTTTTGTGTGTGTGTGAGAGTGCTGGGAGGGGGAGCCTTTGGTATTTGGGTGGTGGGCATTCCATCGCGTTCTGTGTCGGCCTTTGAAATAGTAACCCAGAAGTTAGATATAGTATAATTATACTTTTTTGTGGGTAACTTTTTATATAAGGCAGTTGGAACCAGCAGAATTTTCCGATTTAAATTGGAATTCGGGCTGCTACCCAGGGCAGGGAAATTGAACAAAGTACATTTGAACTTCCCAGGCAATTGTGCAACCCTGACCTGGGAACCACAGGCGGGGAGGAGGGGGTTGGGGGTGGGGTAGGGGGGGTAGTTGGTGTGGGGGATGGTGGGGTGATCCCCAGCGCATCTTTGTGTTTCCCACGTGTACAATGCCCTGGAAGTCGGAAGTTACGGGCCATGGAATCCAGGCTCTACCAAATTGCGTGATATCCAAGCCTGAGTAACCAAATGTGATGAACTGAAGTCGACTTTTTTTGGTAATCATCACATTCTCATTTAACTCAATAGAGTGACCCGCATCGCTCGGGGGAAAGTTGGGGAGCTGGCAGAATTGGATTGTTCCATGAAAAGGAAGAATGGGCCGTACCCACGGGTGAAGGTGGGTAAGTGGTGTGAGAAAAACTGCTTCCATGAGACCTGATTGATCGGTCATTGCTGGGCTTATCCTTGCACACTTCGTTGAGCAAAGGTGTAATATGTTCAATTTTCCCGTCGCCGAGCGCCACCAAAGAGTCTATGGAAGACTGAGAAATTATGGCTTTTGCAGTAAATCTCTCGATTCCCTCAGTAGCCTTGCAGGGAAATCAACATTTCACAATGCCTTGTCCAATTTGAATGCAGACAGCCTATCCAATAACTCCTCTTTATCAACTTCTAATGACTGAATCTGATCCTCTTTCACCGTGGCCTGGGCTGCATTTTCATCCTTGGTAAAAGCAGATGTAAAATATTCATTAACTATCTCAGCCATGCCCACAACCTCTCTGTATGGAAATGTACTTTTTGGTCCCTAATCGTCCCTAATCCTCCTTTTATGCAGGAACAAGATATGACAGATCAGGGATTGGATGTCAAGAGAAAGACTGATAGTGATGAACAAGAACATCTAAAATCTGACTGCCCAAATTTGATCCCCATATGTTAAACCATCCAGAAGGATAGAATAACTGGAGGGATGCAAATTAGTAGGACGAGCAGTGAAACCTATTGTAAAATACAATGATTAATTGATTGTCTAGGAAGTTGGATCAGCAGTTAATGTTATTGAGTGGGAGAATGAAGTACCTGAATGGAAAATAAAAAAAAAATGTGCCTGCAGTTACAATGATGGGTCGGAATATTAATCCTAGTTGATTAAGCATTCAGTTACTTTGGTAAGGTTCTCAGGCAGGGTACAGAGAGGATTTAAAAGTAGTAACCTGGAAAGACATCAGCAGAGGAGTGGTGGCAAAGTGTAAAGTGTGCAACACAGTGGAATCAAAAATGCAGGGCCATCCTGACAAAATAGTAGAAGCAGAAGCCCCCTGGCTGAAATATTGTTGCAGTTGCCAATAAATTATGGGATAAAGTCTTATGGGAATATAAACAGCAATAGTTCGAGAGGTGGAGGGAGTTTGGCATGGATTCGGCGGGCCACATTAGAGGTCAACCAGCATTATCGCTTAGATAAATCTACAGAGGAAACGTCCCAGCGGAGGGATCCCACAAGGCCCAGATTAGGTTAGGGTCCCGGTGTTTGGAATAATTCTTAGGAGATTAAATGGTCAGAGTGGAGTCACCCACCGTGGGAAATGTAACTCTGATTTATTTTTTTTTAATTTTTGTCAGGTTTAGCAACATTTTCTTGAGAACATAAGTCAACAGGTATAGACGCTGCAGAGAGTTCACTCCCGGTAGGGAAGGGTTTCTCCAACCTATTAATGAGGAACAAACACTTTGGAAGTGTGTCCATGGTTTCGACAATGCTTCCAGAGTTCAGTGCATTTCAATTAGATGAATTTTGTTGAAGTTGGGTTGTCTCCAACTGAAGGAAGAAACAGCAATATTTTATTGCTATCATGGCGGGAAATTCACGACCATCTTTATGATCCATGTGGGCCCCTTCCTACTTGATAGACCATTTTAAAACAACGTTATTGTCAGGATTCGAACAGAATTCAAGGTTGCGAGATAGAACGAGAGAGTGCCAGAAAATCCTCTGGGGCCAGAGGCAGTTAGATGAGGCATGTTGGAGCGGGGAGGGAGGGATGAAAAATGTTGGAAAGGGAATATGGAATTGTTACGAAGGTAACGAGAACAAGTGGAGGAGATCTGCAGGGAATAGTGAGGGCAATAACTGAAGGGTGATATGTGGAACGGGAAAGGGTTACCGAGACTGATAGGGAGAGTGAGGAACAGAGCTTTAAAAGTATGGGAAAGAGAGAGAGACCAAGGGGATCGATGCAGAGAAAGACGGACAGAGAATAAGAACCAGAAGGAAGTAGAGATTTTGTACAAATGAAAAAGTGAGAAAGATATGATAAAGAGGCAGCCTAAAAGAAAAGTAAAGTGTGAGAGATTGTGTCAGCATTAAAACAAAACAGGGTTAAGATAAGCCTATAGATGGTGAAAGACAGAGGGAGCAGTTGCTGGTTGGAGAAAGAGAGAAGGGAACATAAGGAGATAATTAAAGGGAGGCGGAGTCACATGGAGAGACAAAGCTGGTGATGCTCTAGATATAGAGAGGCAGAAAAAGAGGATGAGGCATTGTCAGAGTGTTGGAGAAACAGAGATATTGGAATTCAGAGATAGTGACGGAGAGAGGAGGGAGAGAGAGAGAGAGAATAGAAAAGTGACAGCGACAGTGAGGGAGTGTGTAAAAAGCAGCGATACAGACATTCATGGAGGAAGGGAGGGAGAAAGAAAGAGAGACCATAAGACAATAAGGCCATAAGACATAGGGGCAGAAATTAGGCCATTCAGCAAATCAGACGGGATATGTTGAATCCAGCCTATATATGTTTAACGTCCTTCTGATAGTAAAGTATTCCAACATTGTTCACAGAAGAGATGGAGAGCAAAATCTTTACACAAATCCAAGGCGATATTAGGATGGAGACAAGGATTCTCAGGTGTGCCCACTATGAGAGAAAGAAAGGGGTGGAACGGTTTATCGATGGAATCCCAGAGCGTTCGTCCGGGCAACTGATATTATCGTCTCCAATAGTATGGATTTTAAAATGGTAAAATACAATGACCCATAATTCGAGTGCACAGTTATTCTGGAGGGTTGGAGGGGCTTGAGGAGATTACACAGATAGGGGGAGTTGTAGGGGCTGGAGGATATTACAGAAATATGAAAAGTTGTGGGGCCTGGAAGGTGTGACAGAAATGAGGGTAGTTGTAGGTGCTGGAGTAGGTTGCAGAGATAAGGAGGGTTGCAGGGACTGAAGAAGATTACAGAGTTGGGGAGGTTGTAGGTGCTGGAGTATGATGCAGAAGTAGGAAAAGTTGTTGGGGCTGGTCGAGGGTACAGAGATATGGAGAGTTGTAGAGGCTGGAGTAGTTTATAGAGGTCGGGAGGCTTGTAGGGCCTGGTGGAAGGATCAGAAATAGAGAGGGTTTTGAGTACTTGAGCAGCTTACTGAGATAGGGAGCGTTGTAATGGTTGAAGCAGCTTTAAAAAAAAACATTGGGTGTGTCGGGATTCCGTCGTTTGCAAAGAGATGGGGATTTGCAGCAAATGCAGCAGTATGCTTCAGAGTTAGGGAGTGATGTTGGGACCGGAGAAGATTCCAGATCTGAATTATATTCCAGGTGCTGGGGATGTTGTAAAATGATAGGGGATGGTTGTAGGGGCTGGAACAACCTATTGCGCTTGACCGTTTTGCAGGGCCAATAAGTATGAAGTGATAAGGAGGGGCTGTGATATGAAGAGTCTTGAATACAATTATCAGCTCACTTAAAGCAAGGTTTTGACGGATTGAAAACCAATATAGGTCAGGTTGGACAGGGAATGATGGAGAGAATGACTTAGTGTGAGTTAATCACCGAGTTTGCTGTTGTAGAGTTAATGGAGGATGGGGGTGTGGGGTAGACAGTGGGAGACCGGGCAGAATTGCATTGGAACAATGGTTTTTGGAGGAAGTAATGAAGTGGACGAGGGTTTCAACTATTGCTGAGCTGAGGCGGGTCGGGATTCTGGCGACATTATGGAGGTGAATAAAGGCGATGGTTCAAATGCATAGTTAGGTTTGGGTCAACAATGAACAGTCTGTGGTAGGTTCATCGCAATCAATTTCCAGGGAAAGTCTTGGATGTGGTGGGTAGCCACCGACCAAATATCTTACCCTCATCATCACCATACCCATTTGACGATTTTTGTCATTTCCCACCAGATTTCCTGGCTCTAGACGTGATCACAAAGGCAGCCAGTCATGGTCTGCCTCGGGGCAGAGGTGGGGGAACAGAGACAGAAAGATTGCAGCGATTAGACTGGATGAATGCAAGGGGCACAAATTCAATAAATTGTTTCCATAGATGGAGGGATGGATGGACGGAGAGACGAATGGAAGATGTGGTTCGAGGGTTGAGGGTTGGGGGTGTGGTGTGGGGGGCGGACGAACGGGAGGATGGACGGAGGGACAGACAGACGGATGGATAAATAGACAGATAGAAGGCTAGGTTGATAGATATATAGATAGATAGATAGATAGATAGATAGATAGATAGGTAGATATATAAATGGATAGATAGATAGATAGATAGATAGATAATTAAATAAATAATACATTCACCGAAGCAGATTTCATGCTTCAGCATTTTTATTTCGCAAGAAATCGTTTTGTTTCCTTTTTCAGAAGATGTAAGGGGTTGAGAATCGCACCAGAGGAGGTTTAGGAGACATTATGTCTGCTGCTTTACTTCTTGTGCTTCGAGGAAAGTTCTTACCGTCCTGCTGGCTCCTCTATGTGTGTTCCTCCGAATGTCAGCTCTTGTCATTTTTTCACTGTTCTCTTTCCTGCCTGACTCCTGCTTTCAATTTACTTACGGGACTCCAGATACCACCTCTCCCCATTGTCAGGCTGACCTGTGGCGTTTGTTACTCTGTCTGTGTAGTCACTGCAGCCTATCTGAAAGTTTCACGTACGTTGTCCTGCTGCTCCTTATTTTGTCTGATTACTTCTGCTGCTTTATTCCTGGTTCTTCCAATGTTTGCCCGTTATCCAGGCTATTGCATTTCGGTGTATCCGATACAAGCTGCAAACTTTCTGCTAATCCTCCATCTCTCCATCCCTCTTTACCCGTCATTAACAACATTTAAACGTAACATTTGTTAATCTTTCAGGCTCTTTCCATTCGGTCCACCGGCGATCACCTCTTGCCCCATAACTCTGGATATTTAAGCTGTTCTCAATGTTTTTGTTTATTAATTAATTTCATAATTGATATATCCGGATATTTCACAGCGCTCTTCAACTGCTCTCTGAGCTTCGACTGAGTCGCCACATATATAAATGTGTTGGTGTAGCAACTTAAATTCCATAGCATATAGGCAATGTTTTCAAAGATATAAAACGAATCATCATCTAAGCCATCCGCAGCATCAATGAAATATAAAATATACACCAATCACAAGAGTATGAAACTGCCCATAATGGTGAAGACTAAAATCAGAGATTTCATTCTGCTCTCCATCCCCGGATCACAGTGTTTCTCTCCCTTGCGCTGATCCCTCAATCCCTTATGGACCCGACTGGCCACTATAATGTGCCTGACTGTCAGAGCTTTGAGCAACAGAATTACACCAAATGGTAACAATGGGGTTAAAATCTTTTCAAACTTTCTAAACCAAATCAATCGACGGTCAGTAAAAAAGCTTGGCTTATTGCAATAGTGCCATGGTACATTGTCGACGAGGCTCCTTGGTTTAAATCTAAAGTAGATGGGAATGTTTTTTTGAAAATAGCAAAATGCCAGTTGCTGCTATATAGGACAATAGAGGCACTTTTCTTGCACTATTTAGATTTCAACATCGGGCAACAAATAGCGACAAATCAATCAAAAGTAAAAGCGATGGTGAACTAAACAGAACAGTCTGTAGCTGCACAGGAAGGACATAATGAACACTACAACATGGGTGATGTCCTGGAAATTTAATGGGAAATAATTATCATTAATTCGGTTGAATATGGCCTCAGTAATAATGACCAGGGGATCAGTTGTTGCAATTGTTATCAGGTGGTAGTGGTGCAGGTGGAGAGACCACAATTTCAACGAGACAGGGTCACCTTTGGCAGTGAGTTAACTGTAAGAAAAAGGAAGGAATATACAGGGAACAATGCAGACATATATTCTCTTTTTCTGAGTCATAGGCAGAATTGAATGTAGCATCAAAAGCTTGTGGGTTGGAATCGCTTCAGAGATTTGTCAACCTCATTCATGACCTCTACAAGCCTCCAACCAGCCGATTTCCAGGTTCTTTCCCAGGATGTTAGCACTCCCTCAGAGAGGAGAACTGTATTCACCTTGGGCCACTCACTGTGATTGTTGTGCCGAGAATATATATGCATGAAAGATTTACATTCAGAAAACATTTAATGAGTTGATGCAAGTGTGTTCAAAACACACGTGCTCATCTCTATTGCAAGATCACTAAAATTAGAGAGCCTATGCTAATTGTTATAAAGCCCTGGTGAAACACACTTAACACACTTTGTATGTTTCTGGAATTCATATGACAAAACAAATGTCGAGCCTTTGAGGCATTTGCACAATAACACCAAAGCTGAGAGGTGAGAAAATTCACATAAATCTATGAAAATATTCCGGAGAGAATTGTTTACTCCGAAAGTGGTTAGAAAGTGAATGTAGTTGAGATAAAATCATTTAAGAAGCAGGCAGGCTTTTACCTTTTTGAGACAGGAATGGAGGTTACAGAGCTGGAATGGCAAAAGCCTCGTGCAGAACATGAAAACTGACATAACCCACTTGAGACGAATTTCTGTGTTTCTGAATGTGTATCTTGAGTATTAACTATTCAAAGGTATCAAATTATTTTCCATAATATTGAAACAGTTTATACATTAAAGTGCTGCAGTCATGATCAAAATATTATCAGGACCATGCTTTGGAAGAATATTAATCAGTAAGAGAATTGCTGTCATTACCTTTACTTAGAGTAATGTATGATGGTGTCCCACACTTAATTGAACGTTGTAAAGGCAGATACCCCAGGAAATATATGCTTGCTGCCATCGCATGTTGCACTTCTGTTGATAACCCATCACAGTTCAATATTAAAGAAACAAATAGCCCCAGTAATACATGTGTTCTGGGGTCTGGTGTTCTTCTCCAGTTAGTCACAACATTCAGTTTAATATTACATTGACAAATACCTCTGGTGACACATTCTAGTACCAGAGACTGATATTGACTGAATCAATCACACACTCACAGCTAGTACCAGAGAGCTTTATTTACAGAATCAATCCCACACGCACAGATAGTATCAGAGACTGATATTTGCATGATCAATCCCACACTCACAAAAAGTAGCAGAGGATGATATTTATAGAATTAATCTCACACTCACAGATGGTGCCACAGGCTGATATTTATGCAATCAATCCGACATTCACAGATAGTATAAGAGACTGATATTTGCAAACTCAACCTCACACTCTCAACTGTACAAGTGACTGATATTTACAAAATTAATCCCACATTCACAGGCAGTGTTAAATACTGAAATTTACAGAATCAGTCACGCAATCACAGGCAATGCCAGAGACTGATATTTACATTGGCAACCTCAAATTCACAGGTTCTACTAGAAACCACTGTTTACCGATTCAATCCCACACTCACAAATAGTACAAGAGGTTGATACTTACAGATTCAATTATTCAATCCCACACTCCAAGATAGTACCAGTGAATGATATTTACAAAATCAATCCAACACTCACAGAGAGTACCAGACATTAATATTTACAGACGCAATCCTACACTCAGGGATAGTTACAGAATAAATCCTACACTCACAAGCAGTACCAATGACTTATTTTCACAAAATCAATTACACGCACACAGACAGTACCAGTAAGTGACATTTACAGA
This sequence comes from Carcharodon carcharias, assembly GCF_017639515.1. Lineage (NCBI taxonomy): Eukaryota > Metazoa > Chordata > Chondrichthyes > Lamniformes > Lamnidae > Carcharodon > Carcharodon carcharias. The sequence goes on along the minus strand of NC_054484.1, from coordinate 115,460,665 downwards.
GTGAATCACAGGCTCATAGGAAGTACCAGAGCCTGATATTTTCAGGAATTCTTTCACATTTTGTTATTATTTCAGATCCGCAGGTTGAGCAGTATTTCGCTTTTTGAGGAACAAATCCATCCCTGTGCCCAAATGAACGAATGGTTACCAGCAGAGGGACCAATTCAGAGAATCAGTGACTGTCACTGACTCCGAGCATTGCTATCCCCGTTGCACACTACAGTTCACGGAAACACTTCATTATTGGAAATAAGGGTAAAACTGAGTGACGTATTAAATGGAAGGTAGGTGCAGGGCGGAAATTTCTTTATTTGAATTGCACCGGCGTCGTTCTTGGGACAACATCGCACCGAAAAGGCTCCAACTCAGCACCAAGCTGCAGAATTGAGAGGTGTATTTTCAGCAAACAGCAAAAACAGGGAATCGGGCATGGAGTAACTATTCAGGAAGCAGCTATGCTCACCACTGTGCCAACATGACTGGCTGCATAAACCCCATATAACAAAATTTCAGAAGGTAGTTGAAAAGAGCGTTTTCATTAAAGTTAACACAAAATTGATGTTGCCCCACAGGAGGAGATATTAGGTCAGGTGACACAAGTTTGATCAAAGCATAGACTTTAAGGATCATATGAAATATGAGCAGGAGCCAGAGTTCTGGAGAGTTATAGGGAGGGGATCAAGAATTTTAGATCAGGTCAGGAGAAAGCACGACTGTCAATGCTGCAGGAATTAAAATTGGGAATGTTCAAGGTGGCACAAGGGCATGCATTTAGAATATTTGTTAAACTGGACGAAGTTGCAGAGAAATGGAGGGGCAAATCTCTGTAGCATAATCAAAGTAATGATGGGGGTTCCAAAATTCAGCCATTGTCTTGCCAGGAGCCAGTGTAGGTCAGCAAACACGGCAGTGATTGGTGAATATGACTTGGCGCAGGTGAAGAATTTTGGATGAGCATAGGTGTATGTAGGGTGGATGATAAGAGGCCGGCTAGGGGAACACTGGGATTATCGAGCCTAGAGGGAACAAAAGCATGAATGGGGTTTCAACAGCAGCTGAACGGAAGCAGGGTCGGAGTTGGGCGATGTTTGGGATGTGGATGTATAATGAATTAACGTGATAACATTCTTTCAGTCTGTCCAATTCAGTTTAGTCAGGTATATTGGGTGAAATGGATAAAATGTCAGTCATTATTGTTTAATATTAGGATTATTACTGTGCCTGTATCCCTGGAACTTTATATGAGTGCGGGAATTTTCACATTTCAGTGTAATCAGAATCAGAACAAAATGACCCAGAATGAGGCAAAAGCTGAAATCCTTTAAAGCTGAGGTAAGCTCTCTTAGGGAGCTCCAGTGGGATCATCCCCTGCACAATAAGTGCTGCTAATGAAAATATTAATATCAATCACTCATTACTCTGGATTCACTGAGAGGAGTGAAGAGTCAGTGAACAGAGCGGGGTGTAACCGTTGTTCTCTCCCGAATACTCCAGCACCCACTCTGTTACTGAGGCCTCGGCCTGTCAGGGAATGTGCTGCCCCTAATACCGCATGAAACCTGGATTTTTACACTGTCTAAATTGACAGCTGATGATCCAAGCCCCAATATTGCGATCCTGGTGAGATCACAGTTCGACTGTTACCCGAATGGGAAAGATGCAATAATGATTAAACATTGGGTTCAGTTCAGTGACAGTTTCATACTTCAAACAGGAGGGTTAATGCTGCCTTTTGAGGTTATCAGAGATTTCTAACCGTCAGTAAATCATACAATCATAGAATGATGCAGCACCGATGCAGCTCTACTCTTTTCTTTCTGATTACCAGTACCTGTGGTTTTTTGCTTTTAGCCCATCCCCTGTGCCTTGAAAGAACTATACAGCCCTGAAGAATGCCTCGAAACGTTACATTTGTTTTTCTCACTCAGCAGATGTTGTCAGGCCAGCTTTTTTTTCCAGCATTTTCTGTTTTGGTCTGAGTTATACAATTAGTTCCACTCCTCTTTCCTTTATGTCTGAAATAAAAACGTGCCAACATCACTGACTTCTTGAAATACATGATTCTACCACTTGCCCCGCTTCATTCCCTAAAATTAGCTCCAGCACCGCCTAATTCCTAGTAGAACTTTTTAAGTGCTGGTTTAAAAAGGTGTCAAGGATCCATTTTAAGCTTTCTTCCCACTCTGAGAATTTGCATTTTGTATTTCCCAGTAATTTCTCGGGAATTTGAACTCCCCCACTATTATCACCTTATTATTTTTACACTTGCCTGAGATTTGCCCCTATATCTTCCCTTCTATCTCTCCTCGACTGTTTGGGAGTCTATGGTACACTCCCAGAAATGTGACTGCCAACTTTTTGTTTTTAAGCCCGACCCATATGGCCTTATTTCAGGAACATTCTGATATATCATCCCTCTTTAATGCAATAATTGGCTCATTGATCAATATTGAGACCCCCATCTCCTCCTTTACGCCCCTCACACCCATCTCCCTTGTCTTGCCTGAAGATTCAACATCCCACAATATTTAGCGGCCAGTTCTGCCACTCCCTCAAACATGTCTCCATGATAGCAATTAAATCATATCCCTATGTGTTAATCAACAACCTGAACTCAGCTGCCTTACTCATAAAGCCCCGTGCATTAAAAGCAATGCCATCCAGCTTTACCATGCTCCTTTGTACCTCAACTTGACTATAGGTGCTCTTCCTGTAGGAACGTAGGGGAGATAAGTTATGCTGATGAATGTGAACAATTTAATATGTTTAGAAGAAACTTCACACCATTTTGAAACTTCCAGAAATGCCACTTCTGATGCCACCTTATTCATTGGAATCCTTATCCAAGTTTTTACCTCCACCGAGATGTTTCTGGAACTGCAGGTTTCCTTCCAGAGTTTTCCAAATTGACTGTTTACCTTTTGATGATTGTCCAAGCATTATTGTCCTGACGCTCAAAAAAGTAAAAACAAATGTGTTTTGGGAAATTGTACATTCACTCCGAACCTGTATTTGGTGTTTCGGAATACTGTCATATGTAACCACCACGTGGGACAGCCGGATTGATCCTGCATTTTACCCAAGCTCTCAGCATAGGGCAGCCCCCTCATCCCTGGGACAAGTCAATGAACATTCGCTGTGACCCCTGCAATGAAATTGTATTGTAACTTAAATATGGGGATCAAATCTGCAAACATCATTAAACATATGGTGTCACCAAAGCCCTGTAATATTTTAGCAAGACTTATTTATTGAAATAATTATGTGCCCAAATTCCTCTGCAATACAGGCTAAAATGCAATTTTCCTTCAAATAAGCAAAAGAAGTGTCTAACTGAGGTTGTGAATTGCTGCATTGCAACCGTCCAAAGGTAGCAAGAAAGAATAATGAAATAAACAGGGCCAAATCAAGCCAGCTAATAAATAAAAAGGAAACAAGATGGAGTCGGATATTACGCTCTAAAGTTGATGAACTCCGTGTTGAATTCAGGTGGCTGTCGAATGCTGAGCCAAAAGATGATCCGCTCTTCCACAAGCTTGGCTTTTGTTAAGGCCATTTAGTCCCTAGATTCTGTTCTATTTTTCAGAGATATCGTGGCCAACTGGGGACAAAATCGCTTTAGACACGTGCATCAAGAGATTAGTGTAATAAAACGCTATCGATCACAGATGTAAAATAAAACCACCAATTACCATGTACCGTAGAGGCCTCCGATCTTCTAGCATCCTTTGTGTGTCGGAATGTTTCCTAATTTTCATGTTGAAACCTGTATATATTTTTTTGAAACTGTGGTCCGTAGTCTCAGATTCCAAGCGAGCCGGAATAGTTTCTTCAACTGACCATATCTGTACAGTGGAATCTGGGTGTCCAAGTACATGAATCACTTAAAAATTGTTTATTCATGTCAGCAAGTGATTAGGAAGAGAAATTGCATGTTGGCCTTTATTGGGGGAGAATGGCATATAAAAGCAGTGAAGTTCTAATGCAGCTGGACAGGAGTTTGGGTAGGGCAGATCTGGATACTGTGTACAGTTTAGGCTTCCGTATTTGAAAAAACAAAAACATTAATTGGTCATCAATCTATAATATTTTTCATGTTACTTTAAGCTTATATGTGTGAGTGTGGATGGTTCTGTGTGTAACTGATCTAAATATAACAGTTGGGAAGTACAAAACAGATGGATTGTGAGGTTAGCGGGCAGGAAACACATAATTTCATGGTAGGAAAGCCAACGAGAATTGTAATGATTACACTAAAGAAACAGACGATGTGCCTCTGCTCACATGGTCGAATGTCTTGGTGAGATCATTGAAGACAATATATAGTGGTCTCCTTTGTTCACGGCATTTTGCTGGCAGATGCCGGACTGAGAAGCGCATGCCTATTGTAGAACATCCATTTGTGAAAACACACTTGAATTCAACCAAGATCATCACTCTGATATAGGCAACTTGGGCAACAACCTTTTGCATTATATTCAGCAGGCAGAAGCCTCGATAGTTTTTGCAATCAGTGTGGTCTCTCTTGTCCTTGCACAGGGTCACAATATTTGCATTGTGCATTTCCTTGTTCACTGCCTTCTCCCACCAGCAGAGACCAGAACATCGTGCAGCTGCTGCAGGAATGTCAAATTGCATATGCTTGTTGAGCCCAGGCGGGATAGTATCAACACCTGGAGTTTTGTCCATATCATGTGTGAGTACCATTGAAAAATGCCTTCACTTGGATTCGTTATCCAGCTCTGCTAAGACAGGCAGGCTTTACAAGGTGTTTAGATCTTCCTCGGTGACAATGCTTCCCCTAAAGCAAGGTAGTGTCCCACCATCTCACCAACTCCTAATTGTGGTTAGTGATGAATTCTCCTGCCTTTCGTTTTAGTTGAGTCATGATTTCTGTTTTGTTGATGGTCCTGTTGCTTTTTTGACTCATTCATACCCGCACCCCCACCACCCGCCACCCCCAGGGCATCCCTCTGTTGAACGACATCTCAATATTCCATAGAGACGTAACTGCCCAGTAGTGTGGTGGACTTAAAGTCAAACAGTTGTTAGGGAATTCCGAGTTTGGCGGACTTGCAAGTTGCATGTCTATGGGTCCAATCTGCTCTGCGCTCTCCTGAATCTGCAGTCTGATTCTGTGTGGGACCAGTTTCCATGTTCGCTGCGAGGAAGCACAGCTGAAGCCTTGCTGAAAGAGAAGCTGTGCACCTGCAGGAGGAGATTTATACATTTGGCTCTCTTTTTCGCATTCCTGTAAGCCTGCAGTGGGGACTGAAAATGTAGAGCAATGTATCGCATAAAAGCAGAAAGCATGGTAACCCTCTTAACCCACACATTAGACACGTCACATCAACTTGTTTGACACACCCATTTGAATTAAAATGAGAAAAAATCACAAGTGTCATGCAGCTACATCAAAATATTATAAATAGATTAATTATTACGTTCAAAGTAATTAATGGACATTATTTGTGTGTGCACATTTAGGACTGGAATATACCAGCGCACTGTGTGAAGCTATTTTTGTGGTGGATATTGTAAAGATGGTATCAGTGAAGTGAAGCATTTCTGAAGATTTCAGAAAATTGCAACATGTTTTACCTGCATCTTGCTGACCGAAAAAAAATGATTCAAAATCCCTTGGTATTCCTCTCGAAATTGTGACTATTTCTGCCAGCTGTGCTAGTCTTTGTGTATCCCTGCTCAGTTGTGCTAACCCTGTGGATCTCTGTCCAGCTGCGGTCGTCCAGTTGTGCTGATCCTGTGTATGCCTGCCCAGAGATCCTAGTTCCTGGGTATATCTGTCAGTGCTGCGACCTGTTGAATTCTTCCGTGAATATCACCTTCTGGGAACGTGAGTATAAGACATATGTTGTTATGGAACGCGAAACACGGTGTCCAAAGTATTCCCTAGTCACACAAATGCAATAGTGCTTCCCGGAGACGGACGGCGCCCGCTTTCTATTCAAATGCATCCGGAACAGAGTGATCTCATTCCGGAAATGCAGGGAAGGAACTTCGGAAGTTTATTCAAAAGTCCAAAAAAAATGGTTAGGTGTTCCCCGTGTAACACGTGTGGCTTTGAACAATGGAATGTTTGTTGGAGTGAGTGCAGAGGATTCAGCATTTCAAATCTCCCTGAACACTTTCTTTGACCTGAGGCCAAACAAATAGATGTTTAATTCTGGATGTTATCAACGTTCATGACACGCGAAAGGTCCTTTCTCACTTGATAAACGTTTGCTTCCACATGCTGTGGCTAATCATGTTGTGAATTGAATTGACCTTCAGCGACAAATATGGTGTTTTCTGAAATGCACTTTCCTGACTGGGCCGTGACAGTGAAAGTGCCCATTCCTAACTACTAGATTACCAAGAAGCATGTCTTAAAATATATCTACCATTGCAAATATAATTGAACCGACCAGAGCTAAGTTTGATATCCTTTTTACTTTGGGTGATCGTTTTAATGACTCTGCCTTTTATAGGTCTACTTAGATGTATGTCTATTTGCCTGGTCTTGGCTTTATGCGGGATTTTTTCTGCCCATTTATTTTTCCCTTACGTTTCAATACTCTAAACACAAATACATTTAGAAATAACACACCATCACACACACATCTCCCGAATATACTGATACATCCATAATCCGTTTGCAAATATCACAGTATTATTCATGAATTATATATAGTTCAAAACCGATGTAAGCCAAACCGGAGAGAGCTGTGTTAAAAGCGCTATAAAAATGCAGTTTTTGTTTTTATTTATATGCAGAGAACTCATTAATATTATTCTAAAAAAAAATCCGTATTCATTGTGTCATTTGGGTTTCAGTTGTTATCAATTTGAAATGTTTCAGGTTCGTTGGAAATAATTCCCTCCTCGAACTGTGTGTACAGGACAAAGGGGGGCAAAAGGGAAGAATAGTGAACAGTAGAAGCAGAGCTCGTCAGTAAGAATGTGAGAGCTACACAACGAGCCGATATTGCAGGTAACAGGTGACAAACCAGAGTACTGTTTCCACAATGGTGAGAAAACATGGACCGGGGAGCAGGGAATCAAAGGGCAATTGGTCTCCCAGTACAATTCTAACTAAATTTTGTGATGAAAAATAACTTATAAATGCCAATTTCGAGGCGGTCAAACTGAAGATATTAACCATTGTTGCCATTAGGGGCTTAGAAAACTCTCGAATTTTGTGCAACATCAAGTCAAACGGCCTCTTTTGCTGTTCCACTCCTTACACCCAGAACCGCCTGTGTTTTTAAACATCACTGCAATCATATTACTCATTTTACGCAAGGACAGGACGATGTTTTATTCATTCATGGGATGTCGGTGCCACTTGCGAAACCAGCATTTATTGCTAATCCCTAATTTCCCTTGAGGAGGTGGTGCTGAGCTGCCTTCTTCAACCTCTACAGTCTACGTGGTATAGGTACACCCAGAGTGATCTGAGGGATGGAGTTGCACGATGTTCACTTTGGTCACTTTCTCATCATTCTGGACAGCCATTGCTGTAAGGGTCTTCAAATAAATGAGTGTCAGTATGGAGTCCATATCTGAAGGACGAAATACATCCACTAGATATGACATAACGAGGGTTCAGTATGCTCACGCAAAAGCAAGACTCAGTATGGTTTTATTAAAGGATCTTCATGTTTAACCAATGTATTCTTGTTCTTTGAAGGAGGAGCGTGTGTTGTGGATGGAGGGGATCCCGTAAACATACTGTATTTGGATTTACAAAAGGCATTTGATAAGCTGCCACATCAAAGGTTATTGCCGAAACTAAATGTTGATGGTGTAGGGGTTTACATATTTGCATGGAGAGAAGACTGGCTGGCTGTCAGAAAACAGTGAATATGCATAAATGGCTCTTTGTCTGATTGGCTGTATGTGATGAGTTGCATCCTACAGGGATATGTGCTGTGGCCTCATCGTTTTACAATTTACATCAGTATTATAGATGAGGGGAGCGAAGGCATGGTAACTCAATTTACATATGTCCCAAAGACAGGTAAGAAAGTTGTGAAGACGGCGTGTGGAATTTGCAGATTGAAATAGAGGTTTTGAGTGACCGAGCAAAAATCTGTTAGACAGATTATAATTTTGGGGAATGTGAAGTTGTTCACTTTGACAAGGACAATAAAAAAAAGGAAATTATTATATTTACAGTGAACGAATGTGAAATTCCAAGGTGCGGCGGGATCTAGGTGATCTTGATCATGAGTCTCGAAAAGTTAGTATGCCGGTACAGCAAGTAATGCGGCAGGATAACTTGTTGCCATCCTTTATTATTCGAGTAATTGAATACACATGTAAGGATGTTATGCTTCAGATATACAGAGTATTGATGACACCAGCTCTCGAATACTGCGTGCAGTTTTTGTCTCATTACCTGAGGAACCATGTAAATAATTTGGAGGCGGCTCAAAGGGGGTTTAGTACATTGATACCTGCAATGAGTGGGTTGTCTTATTTGTAAAGTTTGGACAGGTTGGGTTTGATTCCACTGGAGGTTAGAAGCGTGAGGAGTGAATTCTTGAAGTACATAAGTCTCTTAATGGCCTTGATAAAGTGGGCGTCAAAAGGATGTTTCCCCTCGTGGGGGAGTCCAGGACGAGGAGGCAGTGTTTCAAAATTGACGTGTGCTTTGTAGGAGAGAGATGAGGATATTGTTCTTAATCTCTCAGAGGGTTATGCGACACCGGGGCTCTCTGCCGCAGAAAGAAGTGGAGACGTTGTAATTTAATATTTTAAAGATCGAGGTAGATACATCCTTGCAAGGGACTCAGCAGGATTACCGGAGTAGATGGGAATGTGGAACTCGAAATATAAAAAAAAGTCAACCATGATCTTGGTGAAAGGAAGGCCAGGCTCTCGGGACCAATTCGCCTACTTCTGCTCCTATTTCATATGTTCGTGTCTACCGCTAATATTGGAAATCTGAAGCAAAAGTAGATATTTCCTGTAATACTCTGCAGACACCACAGCACCCTTGGACAGGAACAATATTAATCTTTCAGAGCGGTAACCAGATGGTGCTGCCGGACCTGCTGAATAAAGGCAGCATTTTCTGAAGTTCGAACTGCACATGTTTAAATTATATCTTGATCCGTAGAATAATTCCTGGATTCAAAGGGGAGATTTTGACAAATGATCCTATACTCTCTGGAACTTAGTATGATGTTTGATGAAGGTAGATGTTTTCATTCAATTTTTTGAGTATCTTTGAAGTTCTCTACTCCAGACGGTTGTGGGCGCTCAATGTATTCAAAGCTGAGATCCATAGATTAGTGGTTGGTGCAGAGATCACGGGATGTGAGAATGGCGCTTGGTTACATTTTCAGCCCGATTGGAAGGTTTTTTATTACACGGAAATATCAAGGAGATGGAAAAAGTGAGATAGAGAGACATTCAAAAAGTGTGAGACAAAGAATGATGGACAGAGATATGTGTCGCCGTTCCATCTCTTCATTAGATGAAAATGGCAAAGAGAAATACACTGAGAGAAACAAAGATCAGCTCAGAAAGGAATTCAAAAAGTAAGACGCACACATAATAATCACACACTAAAAGCAGACAAATTTCAATACGAGGAAGAAATTTTAAGAAATTATCAACTTTAGGAGGACCAATATGCAACGTCTTCAAAACCTTTCCAACTACCTTTTAAAATTATTCACGAAATTATCTTCTAGCACCTTTTCAGATAGAGCATTCCAGACCTCGCCAACCCTGAGGGAAATCTCTCTGCTCCCCTCCTCATATATCTTTTGCCAGTATAAATGTGAGATTTTTGTAAAGTGTGGATGGGCGGAGAGACATTTGTCTCCATGTACACAAAGTTCATACTGTACTTCGAAAAGCATATTAGTTATTTGGGTAATAAATTGAGATAATTATATTAAAACACCCAGCAAATGCTGGAACTTTAACACCTGCAGTTGGACATTTCTAAGAACATCACAGCATAAGAACATAAGATAAGAAAATAGAACTAGAAGCAGGAGTAGGCAACTCAGCCCCTTGAGACTTTCCCGCCATTCATTACGATCATGGTTGACCTCATTTTGGCCTCAACTCTAATTTACCGCACTCTCTGCATAACTTTTCAAGCCATTACTAAATAAAAACCTGTCTATCTCCTCCTTAAATTCAGTCAGTATCCCGGCATCCACTGCAGTCTGAGGTGTTGTATTCCACAGATTCATGAACCTTTGAGAAAAGTAATTCCTCCTCAACTCTGATTCGCATCTACCACCCCTTTGCCTAAAATTATGGCCTCTCTTTCGAGAATGCCACTGAAGGGGAAAGCCACTCCACGCCCAATTTGATTATCCCCTTTAACATCTGACATACAGCAATTAGATATCTTTTCATCCTTCTCAACTCTAGCGAGTATAGGACTGAACTGCTCAATCGCTCCTAATAAGGCAAGCCCTGCATCTCTGAAAACAATCTAGTGAACCTCCCCTGAACCGACTCCAGTGAAACTACATTCTTCATTAAGTAAGTGGACCCAAACTGTACACAGTGCTTCAGGTTCTGCCTCACCAATGCCTTGTACAGTTGCAACAACACTTCCCTATTCTTGTACCCTGTTCCTTATGCAATAAATGACAAATGTTCAATTTACCTTCCTTATTAACTGCTGTGCCTGCATACATAACTAACAAAGTGGCATAAAACCTACTGAGGAGATTTCTAATGCAATGTTTTGAATTGTTTCCCATTATTTTGCAGTAGACATCAGTGTTCAGCTCTTATGCAGCTTGAAATTGATTAAGATTTTTTTTATCTGTGATGGTGCTGTATGACAGTGGGAATTGAGAATTTTCAGCAGGGTGCAATCAAGGCAAAATATCAGTTAGAAAGATCGCGATTTTTTTTGAAAAGCCTTGAAATCCATGATACACCTGCTCCTATTTCTCATGTTTTTTTACGGACACCATTCAGAGGAAACGCCAGGATTATATTGACCTTGGAGAGGAAGCAATGCTGATTCACGAGTGGGATTTCGGAGTTCTGTCGGTTACTTTCGATGTTCAGGCTTGATAATCCTAAAAAAGGTACAATCGTAGAATGGATACAACACAAAAGGATGCCATTCGTTCCATCCGATCTGTGCTGGCTCTCTGAAGGAGAAATTCACGTATTGTCAAACCCTTCCTTCTCCTGCACATTTTTATTCATTCTTTGCCTTTTCAGTTCCTCTCCCTGTTTCGATGATTTTGTGAAAAGAAGAATGAAGGGTTGGTCTAATCGAAGTTTCTCTTTGGTTTCAGTCACATGTTAGGTTAAATAGGGATAAACCGCTTTATTCAGCGGTAGAATGGGGCTGAATCATGTGATAGTGTGGCTACTAATTCACAACGATGGTGTCTAGGCCATCCAATAGAAAAATCAGGTAGCGTATTTAACCTTTAGGGTGGTTGAAAATCTAAAAGGAATTCTTAAAAGATGACCGAATCTGCAATAATTCCTGGAAGATTGCATTTGTTTTGCAAATTGAAGGAACATACCTGCCTCCGCTGCTCCCTTGAGGAATTCAGCATCCCTTGTTTGTTTCTTCCCTGTTGCATCACAGCGGGGAAACACATAAGTCAAAGGGCAGTGGCTAGACGGGGACTCGAACCAAATTCCCGCAGATTAATTGTCGGACGCTTTACTGATTGAAATATATAGCTGGATTGTTCATGCTTTCCATCGCTGCCTTCGCTCTCTGCCATGGGGCATTACAAACATTTATTGCTTACAATCGCTTGTTTGGTAATTCAACCTCAGCAGGCGGACCAGCAGCCTCCCTTTGGCTTCATTTCGCAAATCTTCTAATTTAAACCAACTACTTGCTGCTTACTCGTGGCATGTAATTTGACATTTTTTGTTTCCCTACTATCTGCACTGAACCTTTAACACTTTGAAGATTGTGGTTATTTCAGCGAGGTGTGAAGTTGAAGAATTTGGAGTGGAAAGCTTCAAGCCCACAGAGCTGATTTTCCGAATGAGGAAACAATTTCATATGTTTTTTGTTCTGGGAAAGTGTAACACTGACCCTTTAAAATCAAGAAAGTTCTTTGAGAGTTACGTTCTAAGTTATGAGATTCACAAAAAGCATAATATCTTCCTCAAAAAGCTACGACACTACAACCAGAACAGAGTTCCCCCCTAGTTCCCATTGACTCCAATTTTGCTAGCACATATTGACGATACACTCAGTCAAATGCTGCCTTGATATAAAGGGAAGGAAATCTCACCTCGCCCAGGAACATCAGTGGAGACAACCAAAGTGAACAGTTTAGGCTGATGACTTTTTATTGGAGCGTTACAAGGCACAGAATGAGTCCTCCCCACTCTTTCCTGCCTAAAGGCAGTAACAAAGTGTATTTAATCATACCTCACAGTTATCGCCAGCGATAATTGAACATTATCCTTATGTATGAACCATCAAAGGAAACATTGACCCTATCCGGCTTGGTTATGTAAGCACATGATTTTCAATGCCACTTCTAGAGCTTGTTAGATAATTAAAAGCCAAGCGTTGACTTTATGGATAGATGCATGATCGAGACTTAAAGTTAGAGTTACCTATTTAGTACAAAGGCGGCTTAACAACTAAAGCATGACGCGAATTTTAACGAGGCTTTGTAAAGCAAAATTTTGAATTTTATCCATTTTCATGCTGCAAACATCATTGTTCTTCGGTTATAGCGTTTTGACTGAGCATGTTCGGCACTTCATCTGCATTGGGCTTTCAAAGCTTTGACAATACATTTTTTTGGAGGAAGCATTAAGTTGCATTAATTCCCGTTTGGAGATACAATGGCACAGAGGTTGATTACGCCAGTGTGTAAACGATTTCATATGGTTTTTATTGTGGGAAATTGGAATACCATCCCCTTGAAAGCAAGAAAGCTCATTTGGGGCTTTGTACAGTACTAACAAAAAGACATCAGGCTCAACTGTTTACTTTGCTTGACTGTACTGATGTTCCCTGGTGATGTGGGCGTGGGTGGCCTTTATATAAAGGCAGCATTTGACCGAGTGAGGCATCAAGGAGCCCGAGCTTAATTGGAGTCAATAGGAACGAGGGGGGAAACTCCCTGCTGATTGGAGTCATGCAAAGCACAAATGAAGATGGTTGTGGCTGTTGTAGCTCAGTCATCTCAGTTCCTGGACAACACTGCAGGGGTTCATCAGGTTCGTGTAGTCGGCCCAACGATCTTCAGCTCCTTCATCAATGGCTTTCCTTCCATCAGTACGTCAGAAGTGGGGATGTTCGCTAATGATTGCACAATGTTCAGCATTATTCGCAACTCCTCGGACACTGAAGCAGTCTATGTCCAAATGCAACAAGACCTGGATGGTATCCAGGCCTGGGCTGACAAATACCAAGTGATCTTCGTGTCACACAAATGCCAGACAATGACCATCTCCAGCAAGAGAGAGTCCAACAATTGTCCCTTGGCGTTAAATGACATGATGAAAACGAATTCCCTTCTATTAATATCCTGGGGATTACTATTGAACAGAAACTGAACTGGACTAGCCATATAATTATTGTGGCTGCGAGAGCAGGTCAGAGGCTAGGAATTCTACTGTGAGTAAATCATCTTCTTCTTCCCCAAAGCGTTTCCACCATCAACAAATATAAATTAGGGGTGTGGTGGAATACTGTTCGTTTGCCTAGATGAGTGCATCTCCAACAACACTCAAGAAGATTGACGCCATCCAAGACAAACAGCCTGTCTGATTGGAACACCATCCACAAACATTAAGCCCCCCACCACCATCGACTCACAGTAGAATCAGTGTGTACCAGCTACAAGAGGTATTGCAGGAATTCACCAAAGCTGCTAAGTCAGCACATGCCAAGCAAAGGACCACTACTATCCAGAAGGACAAGGGCAACAGATACGTGAGAACACCACCAGCTGAATGTTTCCCTCCAAGTTACTCACCATCCTGACTTGGAAATATGTCGCCGCTCCTTCACTGTCACTGGGTCAAAACCCTGGAACTACCTTCCTAACAGCACTGTTAGTGTACCTGCACCACAGGGACTGCGGCGATTCAAAATGGCAGCGCACAACCACCTTCTCAAGTGTAATTAAGGATGGACAATTAATTCTGACTGATACAGGGAAGCCCACATCCCGCAAATGAATAAAGATAATTCTTGGTCATCAAGGTCTTTAGTGGCACGTGGAATTGGAGTTTTTCGCTCTGTCCACAAAACTTGCTTATTTAATATTGTCGAGTTGTACATAAACTGCGACTTGCTCTAGTTTTATTACCACGATGGCTGATCCAAATGCTTTAGTCAAATGGGAGCTTTTCAGGTACAGGAGCCCTAACCAACCAAGTGGTTCATATCATTTCTAAGTTTATACTTACGTTCTTTACCTCCGTGTTAATTATTTGAGCCCCCAGGTTTCAGTAAAACTATGCTTTTTAGTTAACAGTATTAGTTCACGGAAGCATCTTATTTCCAAACATGTGGTGTTGTGAATCGTTAGTCATTAGCATAACTAGAATTTCATTATGTCACAGTTAATAATTGAATTCAAACCTAATGAAGCATGAATTAGAGGAAACATTACTTATTTCTGACTGTGGGGTGCTCGAGGTATATATCGGGACCCATGGGTGTTCTTGATTGGTTTCAATAATCTAGGTATGCAGAGCATAATTTCAAAATTTAATGATGGTGCAAGAGTTGGAAATATTGTGAATTGTGAGGAGGTTAATGATAGACTTCAAGAGGGTACAGATGGAATGGAAAGACTCGAGGAAGGTGAAATTTAATGTACAGAAGTGTGAAATGATGCATTTTGGTCAGATGAACGAGGAGAGGAGACAATAAACGACCTAATTCTAAATGGATGCAGGAGCAGATGGACCTGGATGTATATGTGCATAAATCATTGAACGTGACAGGGCAGTTTGAGAAAGGAATCCTGGATCCTAAATTCTGGCTTATAAATCGGGGCATAGAATACAAAAATAACTAAGTTATGAGTCTTCATAAAATACTGGCTCAACTTAAACCGAAGGTTTTACATGTTGTTTAGAAAATGATTATTTTTTGATTTATGAGAATGATTTCGAGGATGAGAGATTTCCGTTATGCGGATAGATGAGCGAAGCTGGGGCTATTCTCCTTGGAGAAGAGAAGGTTGAGGGAATATTTGTAGACGTGCAAAAAATCATGAGAGGTGTCGATAGTGTAACTGGTAAAAAAAAAACTTTTCCCATCGGCAAGAGGTCGAGAAAATTAAAGTGAATAACAAAATATCCAGAGGCGACGTAAGTAAAAGGTTCTCTATGCCACAAGTAGTTTGGATGTGGAAGCCGCTGCCTGAGTGTATGGTCGGGGCAGATTCAATTGCAGTTTTCAAAATGGAACTGGATAATTATTTGAAAACAAAACATTTTCAGGGCTCCATGGAAAAGGCGGGGGACTGGGACGGGCTGCGATGCTATTGGAGAACCAACAGCGAGTCAATGTGCTGAATGGCCTCCTTTTGTGCTGCAACCATTCTATATTTCTATCGGCAACCTTGCATCAATGCTCTGTCACCAAACCTGCTCAATAACTGGGGTGGGGGGAGGGGGCGGGGGGGGTAATTGCACCACAAATAATAATCAGAACAATGGAAGGCAGCCGCACCGAAGGGTTCCCATGCATTCTACCTATAAAGTGCATGCACAACATTTGCTTCAGGTTATTGGTTATTGATTCCCAGCCAATAAGGTGTAATTTGCTTTATACATTTTAAGACATGGCTGGAAGCCCCTGGCCCCACCATATCCCCCAGGGACCCCCGCCACCCACTAGCACAAACATCCGATTCCTCCGCCCCGCCCCACAACAACCTTGAAACTTGATTCTGGCGGTAAATAATTCTGCAGATTCATTTGTGCACAATCAAACTTGCGGCACATTAACCAGAAACATGAAATAAATCTGACAGTTCTGACCAAAGGTCATCGACCTGAAACCATTAATTCTGCTGCCTCTGTTCACAGAAGCTGCCAGACCCGCATTTCCAGCATTCTCTGGTTCTATATTAAATATCTGCAAGGGCAACCGCGGCCTGTCTTTTTTTTTGTATGTTTCAGAGGGATGGAAGATTTTCCCGCCGCCAATCTCCCTCTCGTTTCCTCTTTGGTTTACAGAGTAAACCCTGGGAAGAATAAAACACCAGTTTCTTTAAGTTGTTGTGGCCTGATTTGGGTTGCAATGATAATTGTGCAAGACGGGGGTCTCTGTTTACGTGCTCGGTGCGTCACTGCAGGGCTCAAAATGAAAAAGATGTTGATGCTAAAGGTCATTCAAGCGTCGCCCCAACGTTGTAAAACTACTAACAACTTCTGCAAACGCGATTTAAATTCGCATGGCACTCGCCACTCACAATGGCTTTTCATTTATAGCAAGTGGAATGAAGAAACAGAATTGATATGAAATAATTAGTGACCGCTCGCTTCTTAAACACAAACAGTCTTTTCACCTGGTTGCAAGATAGAGAGCAGGGTTCGTGAATTAACCTTTGTCAAATGCCAAAAAGCGGCTGCTTGAGAACAACCTAACGACATTTTACTCGACTGGCACATGTTTGAGAAACATGTGGGTTTTGTGCTGGTGTGATATAAAATCGGTGTCTCGCTACTTGGAAGTAGTAAAGTTCTCCAGATGGTTGACGTGTCGTTTCATTTTGTGACACCGCTTTGTATTCAGTTATCAGATGTAAACCTCAATATCAGCTGTGCATATTCAGTGATAAAGTGTTTCCTCCTGCATTAAATGTGAGCGATTAATAGACTTCTCTGATCTTCCAGCAATTTTTCAGTGACATGTCGTCACCCTTTCATTCTCCAAGCCCAGTTACATTCTATATGTGTATTTGAATTTTCCTTAACTCTCTTTTAGTTATGCCCAAAAGTACGTGTGTCATGATAATTAGCCAAAGTATTAAACATTCTCCCAATGTGAATTAGAAGGTTGCAAGCAGCATCATTATCACGCAATAGAGTTTTATCCATTTTACCCAGAGCACTGATTGACATTTATCTTTATTACTCCGGCAATGCGGAACGTTACCTTATAACCAGGCGATCTTATTTCAGAAGGAAATAAAACAGAACAAGAAAACAAAAGTTGGAAGCACTTCCAAAAATGTGCCAATGATGTCATCACGAATAATGTAGCCTACAGGCCTCAGCAGTAACGTTAGAGCAGGGTTATAGCTAGAAATAGTAGAATAATAAATGATCCTGTAGGTGCTTCCTCAGTGAAGTTAAATTCGCAATCTGTACAAAGTCTGACAATAACTTTGTTTAACTTTGTTTAACTCTTTTGAATTCTGTTTGCCTCTGTTTAGCTCTGTTTAACTCAGTTTGCCTCTGTTTAAATCTGTTTCACTCTGTTCAACTCTGATTGCCTCTGTTTAGCTCTGTTTAATGCAGTTTAACTAAGTTTGCCTCTGTTTAACTCTGTTTGCCTCTATTTAACTCTGATCAACTCTGCTTGCCTCTGTCTAACTCGGTTTGCTTTTGTTTAATTCTGTTCAACTCTGTACAACTCTGTTTAACTCTGTATGCCTCTGTTTAAATCAGTTTGCCTCTGTTTCCTCTGTTTAACTCTGGTCATCTCTGTTCAACTCTGCTGGCCTCTGTTTAACTCTGGTTAACTCTGTCGAACTCTGTTTGCCTCTCTTTATCTCCGTTCAACTCTGTTGACCTCTGATTGCCTCTGTTTAACTCTGTTTAACTCTTTTGAATTCTGTTTGCCTCTGTTTAGCTCTGTTTAACTCAGTTTGCATCTGTTTAACTCTGTTTAACTCTGTTTGCCTCTTTTTAACTCTGTTTAACTCTGTTGAACACTGTTTGCCTCTGTTTAACTCTGTTTAACTCTGTTGAAATCTGTTTGCCTCTGTTTATCTCCGTTCAACTCTGTATAAATCTGTTTAACTCTGTTTGCCTCACTTTAACTCTGTTGAACTCTGTTTGCCTCTGTTTAAATCTGTTTAACTCAGTTTAACTCTGTTTGCCTCTGTTTAAGTCTGTTTGCCTCTGTTTAACTCTGTTTGACTCTGTTTAACTCTGTTCAACTCTGTATAACTCTGTTTACCTTTTTTTGCCTCTGTATAAATCAGTTTGCCTCTGTTTGCCTCTGTTTAACTCTGGTCATCTCTGTTCAACTCTGCTGGCCTCTGTTTAACTCTGGTTAAGTCTGTCGAACACTGTTTGCCTTTGTTTATCTCCGTTCAACTCTGTATAAATCTGTTCACCTCTGTTTGCCTCTCTTTGAATCTGTTCAACCCTGTTTGATCTTTTTAACTCTGTTTGCCTCTGTTTGCCTCTGTTTAACACTGTATAACTCTGTTTGCCTCTGTTTAAGTCTGTTGAAATATGTTTGCCTCTGTTTAACTCTGTTTAACTCTGTTGAACTCTGTTTGCGTCTGCTTCACTCCGTACAACTCTGTTTGCCTCTGTTTAAGTCTATTTAAATCTGATTGCCTCTGTTTAACTCTGTTTAACTCTTTTGAATTCTGTTTGCCTCTGTTTAGCTCTTTTTAACTCAGTTTGCATCTGTTTAACTCTGTTTAACTCTGTTTGCCTCTTTTTTAACTCTGTTTAACTCTTTTTGCCTCTGTTTAACTCTGTTTAACTCTGTTGAACTCTGTTTGCTTCTGTTTAGCTCTGTTTAACTCAATTTAACTCGGTTTGCCTCTGTTTAAGTCTGTTTGCCTCTGTTTAACTCTGTTTGACTCTGTTTAACTCTGTTCAACTCTGTATAACTCTGTTCACCTCTGTTTGCCTCTGTATAAATCAGTTTGCCTCTGTTTGACTCTGTTTAAATCTGTTCAACTCTGTAAAACTCTGTTTACCTCTGTATGCTTCTGTATAAATCAGTTTGCCTCTGTTTGCCTCTGTTTATCTCCGTTCAACTCTCTATAACTCTGTTTACTTCTGTTTGCCTCTCTTTAAATCTGTTCAAATCTGTTTGACTCTTTTTAACTCTGTTTGCCTCTGTTTAACTCTGTTTGCCTCTGTTTAACTCTGCTTGACTCTGTTTAACTCTGTTCAAAACTGTCTAACTCTGTTTACCTCTGTTTGCCTCTGTTTAACTCTGGTCATCTCTGTTCAACCCTGCTGGCCTCTGTTTAACTCTGTTTATCTCTGTCGAACTCTGTTTGCCTCCGTTTATCTCCGTTCAACTCTGTATAAATCTGTTTACCTCTGTTTGCCTCTCTATAAATCTGTTCAACTCTGTCTGACTCTTTTTAAATCTGTTTGCCTCTGTTTGCCTCTGTTTAACACAGTATAACTCTGTTTGCCTCTGTTTAGCTCTGTTTAACTCAGTTTGCCTCTGTTTAACTCTGTTTGCCTCTGCTTAACTCTGTATAACTCTGTTTGCCTCTGTTTAAGTCTGTTTAAATCTGATTGCCTCTGTTTAACTCTGTTTAACTCTTTTGAATTCTGTTTGCCTCTGTTTAGCTCTGTTTAACTCAGTTTGCCTCTGTTTCACTCTGTTTAATTCTGTTTGCCTCTGTTTAACTCTGTTTCACTCTGTTCAACTCTGATTGCCTCTGTTTAGCTCTGTTTAACGCAGTTTAACTCAGTTTGCCTCTGTTTAACTCTGTTTAACTCTGTTTGCCTCTGTTTAACTCTGTTTAACTCTGTTGAACTCTGTTTGCCTCTGTTTATCTCCGTTCACCTCTCTATTACTCTGTTTACCTCTGTTTGCCTCTCTTTAAATCTGTTCAAATCTGTTTGACTCTTTTTAACTCTGTTATGCCTCTGTTTGCCACTAT
The DNA here is from genome assembly GCF_017639515.1 of Carcharodon carcharias. NCBI lineage: Eukaryota > Metazoa > Chordata > Chondrichthyes > Lamniformes > Lamnidae > Carcharodon > Carcharodon carcharias. The sequence goes on along the minus strand of NC_054484.1, from coordinate 115,440,842 downwards.
TTTACTCTGTTCATATCTGTTTGCCTCTGTTTGCCTCAGTTTAACTCTGTATAACTCTGTTTGCCTCTGTTTAAGTCTGTTTAAATCTGATTGCCTCTGTTTAACTCTTTTAACTGTGTTGAATTCTGTTTGCCTCTGTTCAGCTCTGTTTAACTCAGTTAGCCTCTGTTTAACTCTGTTTAATTCTGTTTGCCTCTGTTTAACTCTGTTTCACTCTGTTTTGCCTCTGTTTAACTCTGTTGAACTCTGTTTGCCTCTGTTTAACTCTGTTTGACTCTGTTTAACTCTGTTCAACTCTGTATAACTCTGTTTACCTCTGTTTGCCTCTGTTTAAATCCGTTTGCCTCTGTTTGCCTCTGTTTAACTCTGGTCATCTCTGTTCAACTCTGCTGGCCTCTGTTTAACTCTGGTTAACTCTGTCGAACTCTGTTTGCCTCTGTTTATCTCCGTTCAACTCTGTATAAATCTGTTTACCTCTGTTTGCCTCTCTTTGAATCTGTTCAACTCTGTTTGACTCTTTTTAACTCTGTTTGCCTCTGTTTGCCTCTATTTAACACTGTGTAACTCTGTTTGCCTCTGTTTAAGTCTGTTGAAATATGTTTGCCTCTGTTTAACTCTGTTTAACTCTGTTGAACTCTCTTTGCCTCTGCTTAACTCTGTATAACTCTGTTTGCCTCTGTTTAAGTCTATTTAAATCTGATTGCCTCTGTTTAACTCTGTTTAAATCTTTTGAATTCTGTTTGCCTCTGTTTAGCTCTGTTTAACTCAGTTTGCATCTGTTTAACTCTGTTTAACTCTGTTTGCCTCTCTTTAAATCTGTTTAACTCTGTTTGCCTCTGTTTAACTCTGTTGAACTCTGTTTGCCTCTGTTTAGCTCTGTTTAACTCAATTTAACTCGGTTTGCCTCTGTTTAAGTCTGTTTGCCTCTGTTTAACTCTGTTTGACTCTGTTTAACTCTGTTCAACTCTGTATAACTCTGTTTACCTTTTTTTGCCTCTGTATAAATCAGTTTGCCTCTGTTTGCCTCTGTTTAACTCTGGTCATCTCTGTTCAACTCTGCTGGCCTCTGTTTAACTCTGGTTAAGTCTGTCGAACTCTGTTTGCCTCTGTTTATCTCCGTTCAACTCTGTATGAATCTGTTTACCTCTGTTTGCCTCTCTTTGAATCTGTTCAACCCTGTTTGACTCCTTTTAACTCTGTTTGCCTCTGTTTGCCTCTGTTTAAGTCTGTTGAAATATGTTTGCCTCTGTTTAACTCTGTTTAACTCTGTTGAACTCTGTTTGCCTCTGCTTAACTCTGTACAACTCTGTTTGCCTCTGTTTAAGTCTATTTAAATCTGATTGCCTCTGTTTAACTCTGTTTAACTCTTTTGAATTCTGTTTGCCTCTGTTTAGCTCTGTTTAACTCAGTTTTCCTCTGTTTCACTCTGTTTAATTCTGTTTGCCTCTGCTTAACTCTGTTTCACTCTGTTCAACTCTGATTGCCTCTGTTTAGCTCTGTTTAACGCAGTTTAACTCAGTTTGCCTCTGTTTAACTCTGTTTAACTCTGTTTGCCTCTGTTTAACTCTGTTTAACTCTGTTGAAGTCTGTTTGCCTCTGTTTATCTCCGTTCACCTCTCTATTACTCTGTTTACCTCTGTTTGCCTCTCTTTAAATCTGTTCAAATCTGTATGACTCTTTTTAACTCTGTTATGCCTCTGTTTGCCACTGTTTTACTCTGTTCATATCTGTTTGCCTCTGTTTGCCTCAGTTTAACTCTGTATAACTCAGTTTGCCTCTGTTTAAGTCTGTTTAAATCTGATTGCCTCTGTTTCACTCTGTTTCACTCTGTTGAATTCTGTTTGCCTTTGTTCAGCTCTGTTTAACTCAGTTAGCATCTGTTTAACTCTGTTTAATTCTGTTTGCCTCTGTATAACTCTGTTTCACTCTGTTTGCCTATGTTTAACTCTGTTGAACTCTGTTTGCCTCTGTTTAACTCTGTTTGACTCTGTTTAACTCTGTTCAACTCTGTATCAATCTGTTTACCTCTGTTTGCCTCTGTTTAAATCAGTTTGCCTCTGTTTGCCTCTGTTTAACTCTGGTCATCTCTGTTCAACTCTGCTGGCCTCTGTTTAACTCTGGTTAACTCTGTCGAACTCTGTTTGCCTCTGTTTGTCTCCTTTCAACTCTGTATAAATCTGTTTACCTCTGTTTGCCTCTCTTTGAATCTGTTCAACTCTGTTTGACTCTTTTTAACTCTGTTTGCCTCTGTTTGCCTCTTTTTAACACTTTATAACTCTGTTTGCCTCTGTTTAAGTCTGTTGAAATATGTTTGCCACTGTTTAACTCTGTTTAACTCTGTTGAACTCTGTTTGCCTCTGCTTAACTCTGTATAACTCTGTTTGCCTCTGTTTAAGTCTATTTAAATCTGATTGCCTCTGTTTAACTCTGTTTAACTCTTTTGAATTCTGTTTGCCTCTGTTTAGCTCTGTTTAACTCAGTTTGCATCTGTTTAACTCTGTTTAACTCTGTTTGCCTCTCTTTAAATCTGTTTAACTCTGTTTGCCTCTGTTTAACTCTGTTGAACTCTGTTTGCCTCTGTTTAGCTCTGTTTAACTCAATTTAACTCGGTTTGCCTCTGTTTAACTCTGTTTGCCTCTGTTTAACTCTGTTTGACTCTGTTTAACTCTGTTCAACTCTGTATAACTCTGTTTACCTTTTTTTTGCCTCTGTATAAATCAGTTTGCCTCTGTTTGCCTCTGTTTAACTCTGGTCATCTCTGTTCAACTCTGCTGGCCTCTGTTTAACTCTGGTTAAGTCTGTCGAACTCTGTTTGCCTCTGTTTACCTCCGTTCAACTCTGTATGAATCTGTTTACATCTGTTTGCCTCTCTTTGAATCTGTTCAACCCTGTTTGACTCATTTTAACTCTGTTTGCCTCTGTTTGCCTCTGTTTAACACTGTATAACTCTGTTTGCCTCTGTTTAAGTCTGTTGAAATATGTTTGCCTCTGTTTAACTCTGTTTAACTCTGTTGAACTCTGTTTGCCTCTGCTTAACTCTGTACAACTCTGTTTGCCTCTGTTTAAGTCTATTTAAATCTGATTGCCTCTGTTTAACTCTGTTTAACTCTTTTGAATTCTGTTTGCCTCTGTTTAGCTCTGTTTAACTCAGTTTTCCTCTGTTTCACTCTGTTTAATTCTGTTTGCATCTGCTTAACTCTGTTTCACTCTGTTCAACTCTGTTTGCCTCTGTTTAGCTCTGTTTAACGCAGTTTAACTCAGTTTGCCTCTGTTTAACTCTGTTTAACTCTGTTTGCCTCTGTTTAACTCTGTTGAAGTCTGTTTGCCTCTGTTTATCTCCGTTCACCTCTCTATTACTCTGTTTACCTCTGTTTGCCTCTCTTTAAATCTGTTCAAATCTGTATGACTCTTTTTAACTCTGTTATGCCTCTGTTTGCCACTGTTTTACTCTGTTCATATCTGTTTGCCTCTGTTTGCCTCAGTTTAACTCTGTATAACTCTGTTTGCCTCTGTTTAAGTCTGTTTAAATCTGATTGCCTCTGTTTAACTCTGTTTAACTCTGTTGAATTCTGTTTGCCTCTGTTCAGCTCTGTTTAACTCAGTTTGCCTCTGTTTAACTCTGTTTAATTCTGTTTGCCTCTGTTTAACTCTGTTTCACTCTGTTTGCCTCTGTTTAACTCTGTTGAACTCTGTTTGCCTCTGTTTAACTCTGTTTGACTCTGTTTAACTCTGTTCAACTCTGTATAACTCTGTTTACCTCTGTTTGCCTCTGTTTAAATCAGTTTGCCTCTGTTTGCCTCTGTTTAACTCTGGTCATCTCTGTTCAACTCTGCTGGCCTCTGTTTAACTCTGGTTAACTCTGTCGAACTCTGTTTGCCTCTGTTTATCTCCGTTCAACTCTGTATCAATCTGTTTACCTCTGTTTGCCTCTCTTTAAATCTGTTCAACTCTGTTTGACTCTTTTTAACTCTGTTTGCCTCTGTTTGCCTCTTTTTAACACTTTATAACTCTGTTTGCCTCTGTTTAAGTCTGTTGAAATATGTTTGCCACTGTTTAACTCTGTTTAACTCTGTTGAACTCTGTTTGCCTCTGCTTAACTCTGTATAACTCTGTTTGCCTCTGTTTAAGTCTGTTTAAATCTGATTGCCTCTGTTTAACTCTGTTTAACTCTTTTGAATTCTGTTTGCCTCTGTTTAGCTCTGTTTAACTCAGTTTGCATCTGTTTAACTCTGTTTAACTCTGTTTGCCTCTGTTTAAATCTGTTTAACTCTGTTTGCCTCTGTTTAACTCTGTTGAACTCTGTTTGCCTCTGTTTAGCTCTGTTTAACTCAATTTAACTCAGTTTGCCTCTGTTTAACTCTGTTTGCCTCTGTTTAACTCTGTTTGACTCTGTTTAACTCTGTTCAACTCTGTATAACTCTGTTTACTTCTGTTTGCCTCTGTTAAAATCAGTTTGCCTCTGTTTGCCTCTGTTTAACTCTGGTCATCTCTGTTCAACTCTGCTGGCCTCTGTTTAACTCTGGTTAAGTCTGTCGAACTCTGTTTGTCTCTGTTTATCTCCGTTCAACTCTGTATGAATCTGTTTACATCTGTTTGCCTCTCTTTGAATCTGTTCAACCCTGTTTGACTCATTTTAACTCTGTTTGCCTCTGTTTGCCTCTGTTTAACACTGTATAACTCTGTTTGCCTCTGTTTAAGTCTGTTGAAATATGTTTGCCTCTGTTTAACTCTGTTTAACTCTGTTGAACTCTGTTTGCCTCTGCTTAACTCTGTACAACTCTGTTTGCCTCTGTTTAAGTCTATTTAAATCTGATTGCCTCTGTTTAACTCTGTTTAACTCTTTTGAATTCTGTTTGCCTCTGTTTAGCTCTGTTTAACTCAGTTTGCATCTGTTTAACTCTGTTTAACTCTGTTTGCCTCTTTTTAACTCTGTTTAACTCTGTTTGCCTCTGTTTAACTCTGTTTAACTCTGTTGAACTCTGTTTGCCTCTGTTTAGCTCTGTTTAACTCAATTTAACTCGGTTTGCCTCTGTTTAAGTCTGTTTACCTCTGTTTAACTCTGTTTGACTCTGTTTAACTCTGTTCAACTCTGTATAACTCTGTTTACCTCTGTTTGCCTCTGTATAAATCAGTTTGCCTCTGTTTGCCTCTGTTTAACTCTGGTCATCTCTGTTCAACTCTGCTGGCCTCTGTTTAACTCTGGTTAAGTCTGTCGAACTCTGTTTGCCTCTGTTTATCTCCGTTCAACTCTGTATAAATCTGTTTACCTCTGTTTGCCTCTCTTTAAATCTGTTCAACTCTGTTTGACTCTTTTTAACTCTGTTTGCCTCTGTTTGCCTCTGTTTAACACTGTATAACTCTGTTTGCCTCTGTTTAAGTCTGTTGAAATATGTTTGCCTCTGTTTAACTCTGTTTAACTCTGTTGAACTCTGTTTGCCTCTGCTTAACTCTGTACAACTCTGTTTGCCTCTGTTTAAGTCTATTTAAATCTGATTGCCTCTGTTTAACTCTGTTTAACTCTTTTGAATTCTGTTTGCCTCTGTTTAGCTCTGTTTAACTCAGTTTGCATCTGTTTAAATCTGTTTAACTCTGTTTGCCTCTTTTTAACTCTGTTTAACTCTGTTTGCCTCTGTTTAACTCTGTTTAACTCTGTTGAACTCTGTTTGCTTCTGTTTAGCTCTGTTTAACTCAATTTAACTCGGTTTGCCTCTGTTTAAGTCTGTTTGCCTCTGTTTAACTCTGTTTGACTCTGTTTAACTCTGTTCAACTCTGTATAACTCTGTTCACCTCTGTTTGCCTCTGTATAAATCAGTTTGCCTCTGTTTGACTCTGTTTAACTCTGTTCAACTCTGTATAACTCTGTTTACCTCTGTTTGCCTCTGTATAAATCAGTTTGCCTCTGTTTGCCTCTGTTTATCTCCGTTCAACTCTCTATAACTCTGTTTACTTCTGTTTGCCTCTCTTTAAATCTGTTCAAATCTGTTTGACTCTTTTTAACTCTGTTTGCCTCTGTTTAACTCTGTTTGCCTCTGTTTAACTCTGCTTGACTCTGTTTAACTCTGTACAACTCTGTTTACCTCTGTTTGCCTCTGTTTAACTCTGGTCATCTCTGTTCAACTCTGCTGGCCTCTGTTTAACTCTGGTTAACTCTGTCGAACTCTGTTTGCGTCCGTTTATCTCCGTTCAACTCTGTTTGAATCTGTTTACCTCTGTCTGCCTACTTTTAATAAGTTCAACTCTGTTTGACTCTTTTTAAATCTGTTTGCCTCTGTTTGCCTCTGTTTAACACAGTATAACTCCGTTTGCCTCTGTTTAGCTCTGTTGAACTCAGTTTGCCTCTGTTTAACTCTGTTTGCCTCTGCTTAACTCTGTATAACTCTGTTTGCCTCTGTTTGTCTGTTTAAATCTGATTGCCTCTGTTTAACTCTGTTTAACTCCTTTTGAATTCTGTTTGCCTCTGTTTAGCTCTGTTTAACTCAGTTTGCCTCTGTTTCACTCTGTTTAATTCTGTTTGCCTCTGTTTAACTCTGTTTCACTCTGTTCAACTCTGATTGCCTCTGTTTAGCTCTGTTTAACGCAGTTTAACTCAGTTTGCCTCTGTTTAACTCTGTTTAACTCTGTTTGCCTCTGTTTAACTCTGTTTAACTCTGTTGAACTCTATTTGCCTCTGTTTATCTCCGTTCACCTGTCTATTACTCTGTTTACCTCTGTTTGCCTCTCTTTAAATCTGTTCAAATCTGTTTGACTCTTTTTAACTCTGTTATGCCTCTGTTTGCCACTGTTTTACTCTGTTCATATCTGTTTGCCTCTGTTTGCCTCAGTTTAACTCTGTATAACTCTGTTTGCCTCTGTTTAAGTCTGTTTAAATCTGATTGCCTCTGTTTAACTCTGTTTAACTCTGTTGAATTCTGTTTGCCTCTGTTCAGCTCTGTTTAACTCAGTTAGCCTCTGTTTAACTCTGTTTAATTCTGTTTGCCTCTGTTTAACTCTGTTTCACTCTGTTTGCCTCTGTTTAACTCTGTTGAACTCTGTTTGCCTCTGTTTAACTCTGTTTGACTCTGTTTAACTCTGTTCAACTCTGTATAACTCTGTTTACCTCTGTTTGCCTCTGTTTAAATCAGTTTGCCTCTGTTTGCCTCTGTTTAACTCTGGTCATCTCTGTTCAACTCTGCTGGCCTCTGTTTAACTCTGGTTAACTCTGTCGAACTCTGTTTGCCTCTGTTTATCTCCGTTCAACTCTGTATAAATCTGTTTACCTCTGTTTGCCTCTCTTTAATCTGTTCAACTCTGTTTGACTCTTTTTAACTCTGTTTGCCTCTGTTTGCCTCTGTTTAACACTGTATAACTCTGTTTGCCTCTGTTTAAGTCTGTTGAAATATGTTTGCCACTGTTTAACTCTGTTTAACTCTGTTGAACTCTGTTTGCCTCTGCTTAACTCTGTATAACTCTGTTTGCCTCTGTTTAAGACTACTTAAATCTGATTGCCTCTGTTTAACTCTGTTTAACTCTTTTGAATTCTGTTTGCCTCTGTTTAGCTCTGTTTAACTCAGTTTGCATCTGTTTAACTCTGTTTAACTCTGTTTGCCTCTTTTTTAACTCTGTCTAACTCTTTTTTCCTCTGTTTAACTCTGTTTAACTCTGTTGAACTCTGTTTGCCTCTATTTAGCTCTGTTTAACTCAATTTAACTCGGTTTGCCTCTTTTTAACTCTGTTTAACTCTGTTGAACTCTGTTTGACTCTGTTTAACTCTGTTCAACTCTGTATAACTCTGTTTACCTCTGTTTGCCTCTGTTTAAATCAGTTTGCCTCTGTTTGCCTCTGTTTAACTCTGGTCATCTCTGTTCCACCACTGCTGGCCTCTGTTTATCGCTGGTTATGTCCTGTCGACTCTGTTTGCCTCTGTTTATCTCCGTTTCACTCTGTATATATCTGTTACCTCTGTTTAGCCTCTCTTTAAATCTGTTCAAATCTGTTTGACTCTTTTTCACTCTGTTTGCCTCTGTTTGCCTCTGTTTAACTCTGTATAACTCTGTTTGCCTCTGTTTAAGTCTGATTAAATCTGTTTGCCTCTGTGTAACTCTGTTTAAGTCTGTTGAAGTCTGTTTGCCTCTGATTAACTCAGTATAACTCTGTTTGCCTCTGTTTAAGTCTATTTAAATCTGATTGCCTCTGTTTAACTCTGTTTGCCTCTGTTGAAATCTGTTTGCCTCTGTTTAGCTCTGTTTAACTCAGTTTGCCTTTGTTTAACTCTGTTTAACTCTGTTTGCCTCTGTTTAAATCTGTTTAACTCTGTTTGCCTCTGTTTAACTCTGTTTAACTCTGTTTGCCTCTGTTTAGCTCTGTTTAACTCTGTTTAACTCTGTTTGCCTCTGTTTAAGTCTGTTTGCCTCTGTTTAAATCTGTTTGACTCTGTTTAACTCTGTTCAACTCTGTATAACTCTGTTTACCTTTTTTTTGCCTCTGTATAAATCAGTTTGCCTCTGTTTGCCTCTGTTTAACTCTGGTCATCTCTGTTCAACTCTGCTGGCCTCTGTTTAACTCTGGTTAAGTCTGTCGAACTCTGTTTGCCTCTGTTTATCTCCGTTCAACTCTGTATGAATCTGTTTACATCTGTTTGCCTCTCTTTGAATCTGTTCAACCCTGTTTGACTCATTTTAACTCTGTTTGCCTCTGTTTGCCTCTGTTTAACACTGTATAACTCTGTTTGCCTCTGTTTAAGTCTGTTGAAATATGTTTGCCTCTGTTTAACTCTGTTTAACTCTGTTGAACTCTGTTTGCCTCTGCTTAACTCTGTACAACTCTGTTTGCCTCTGTTTAAGTCTATTTAAATCTGATTGCCTCTGTTTAACTCTGTTTAACTCTTTTGAATTCTGTTTGCCTCTGTTTAGCTCTGTTTAACTCAGTTTTCCTCTGTTTCACTCTGTTTAATTCTGTTTGCATCTGCTTAACTCTGTTTCACTCTGTTCAACTCTGATTGCCTCTGTTTAGCTCTGTTTAACTCAATTTAACTCGGTTTGCCTCTGTTTAAGTCTGTTTGCCTCTGTTTAACTCTGTTTGACTCTGTTTAACTCTGTTCAACTCTGTATAACTCTGTTTACCTCTGTTTGCCTCTGTTTGCCTCAGTTTAACTCTGTATAACTCTGTTTGCCTCTGTTTAAGTCTGTTTAAATCTGATTGCCTCTGTTTCACTCTGTTTAACTCTGTTGAATTCTGTTTGCCTCTGTTCAGCTCTGTTTAACTCAGTTAGCATCTGTTTAACTCTGTTTAATTCTGTTTGCCTCTGTATAACTCTGTTTCACTCTGTTTGCCTATGTTTAACTCTGTTGAACTCTGTTTGCCTCTGTTTAACTCTGTTTGACTCTGTTTAACTCTGTTCAACTCTGTATCAATCTGTTTACCTCTGTTTGCCTCTGTTTAAATCAGTTTGCCTCTGTTTGCCTCTGTTTAACTCTAGGCATCTCTGTTCAACTCTGCTGGCCTCTGTTTAACTCTGGTTAACTCTGTCGAACTCTGTTTGCCTCTGTTTGTCTCCTTTCAACTCTGTATAAATCTGTTTACCTCTGTTTGCCTCTCTTTGAATCTGTTCAACTCTGTTTGACTCTTTTTAACTCTGTTTGCCTCTGTTTGCCTCTTTTTAACACTTTATAACTCTGTTTGCCTCTGTTTAAGTCTGTTGAAATATGTTTGCCACTGTTTAACTCTGTTTAACTCTGTTGAACTCTGTTTGCCTCTGCTTAACTCTGTATAACTCTGTTTGCCTCTGTTTAAGTCTATTTAAATCTGATTGCCTCTGTTTAACACTGTTTAACTCTTTTGAATTCTGTTTGCCTCTGTTTAGCTCTGTTTAACTCAGTTTGCATCTGTTTAACTCTGTTTAACTCTGTTTGCCTCTCTTTAAATCTGTTTAACTCTGTTTGCCTCTGTTTAACTCTGTTTAACTCTGTTTGCCTCTGTTTAGCTCTGTTTAACTCAATTTAACTCGGTTTGCCTCTGTTTAAGTCTGTTTGCCTCTGTTTAACTCTGTTTGACTCTGTTTAACTCTGTTCAACTCTGTATAACTCTGTTTACCTTTTTTTTGCCTCTGTATAAATCAGTTTGCCTCTGTTTAACTCTGGTCATCTCTGTTCAACTCTGCTGGCCTCTGTTTAACTCTGGTTAAGTCTGTCGAACTCTGTTTGCCTCTGTTTATCTCCGTTCAACTCTGTATAAATCTGTTTACATCTGTTTGCCTCTCTTTGAATCTGTTCAACCCTGTTTGACTCATTTTCACTCTGTTTGCCTCTGTTTGCCTCTGTTTAAAACTGTATAACTCTGTTTGCCTCTGTTTAAGTCTGTTGAAATATGTTTGCCACTGTTTAACTCTGTTTAACTCTGTTGGACTCTGTTTGCCTCTGATTAACTCAGTATAACTCTGTTTGCCTCTGTTTAAGTCTATTTAAATCTGATTGCCTCTGTTTAACTCTGTTTAACTCTTTTGAATTCTGTTTGCCTCTGTTTAGCTCTGTTTAACTCAGTTTGCATCTGTTTAACTCTGTTTAACTCTGTTTGCCTCTCTTTAAATCTGTTTAACTCTGTTTGCCTCTGTTTAACTCTGTTTAACTCTGTTTGCCTCTGTTTAGCTCTGTTTAACTCAATTTAACTCGGTTTGCCTCTGTTTAAGTCTGTTTGCCTCTGTTTAACTCTGTTTGACTCTGTTTAACTCTGTTCAACTCTGTATAACTCTGTTTACCTTTTTTTTGCCTCTGTATAAATCAGTTTGCCTCTGTTTGCCTCTGTTTAACTCTGGTCATCTCTGTTCAACTCTGCTGGCCTCTGTTTAACTCTGGTTAAGTCTGTCGAACTCTGTTTGCCTCTGTTTATCTCCGTTCAACTCTGTATGAATCTGTTTACATCTGTTTGCCTCTCTTTGAATCTGTTCAACCCTGTTTGACTCATTTTAACTCTGTTTGCCTCTGTTTGCCTCTGTTTAACACTGTATAACTCTGTTTGCCTCTGTTTAAGTCTGTTGAAATATGTTTGCCTCTGTTTAACTCTGTTTAACTCTGTTGAACTCTGTTTGCCTCTGCTTAACTCTGTACAACTCTGTTTGCCTCTGTTTAAGTCTATTTAAATCTGATTGCCTCTGTTTAACTCTGTTTAACTCTTTTGAATTCTGTTTGCCTCTGTTTAGCTCTGTTTAACTCAGTTTTCCTCTGTTTCACTCTGTTTAATTCTGTTTGCATTTGCTTAACTCTGTTTCACTCTGTTCAACTCTGATTGCCTCTGTTTAGCTCTGTTTAACTCAATTTAACTCGGTTTGCCTCTGTTTAAGTCTGTTTGCCTCTGTTTAACTCTGTTTGACTCTGTTTAACTCTGTTCAACTCTGTATAACTCTGTTTACCTCTGTTTGCCTCTGTTTGCCTCAGTTTAACTCTGTATAACTCTGTTTGCCTCTGTTTAAGTCTGTTTAAATCTGATTGCCTCTGTTTCACTCTGTTTAACTCTGTTGAATTCTGTTTGCCTCTGTTCAGCTCTGTTTAACTCAGTTAGCATCTGTTTAACTCTGTTTAATTCTGTTTGCCTCTGTATAACTCTGTTTCACTCTGTTTGCCTATGTTTAACTCTGTTGAACTCTGTTTGCCTCTGTTTAACTCTGTTTGACTCTGTTTAACTCTGTTCAACTCTGTATCAATCTGTTTACCTCTGTTTGCCTCTGTTTAAATCAGTTTGCCTCTGTTTGCCTCTGTTTAACTCTAGGCATCTCTGTTCAACTCTGCTGGCCTCTGTTTAACTCTGGTTAACTCTGTCGAACTCTGTTTGCCTCTGTTTGTCTCCTTTCAACTCTGTATAAATCTGTTTACCTCTGTTTGCCTCTCTTTAAATCTGTTCAACTCTGTTTGACTCTTTTTAACTCTGTTTGCCTCTTTTTAACACTGTATAACTCTGTTTGCCTCTGTTTAAGTCTGTTGAAATATGTTTGCCACTGTTTAACTCTGTTTAACTCTGTTGAACTCTGTTTGCCTCTGCTTAACTCTGTATAACTCTGTTTGCCTCTGTTTAAGTCTATTTAAATCTGATTGCCTCTGTTTAACACTGTTTAACTCTTTTGAATTCTGTTTGCCTCTGTTTAGCTCTGTTTAACTCAGTTTGCATCTGTTTAACTCTGTTTAACTCTGTTTGCCTCTCTTTAAATCTGTTTAACTCTGTTTGCCTCTGTTTAACTCTGTTTAACTCTGTTTGCCTCTGTTTAGCTCTGTTTAACTCAATTTAACTCGGTTTGCCTCTGTTTAAGTCTGTTTGCCTCTGTTTAACTCTGTTTGACTCTGTTTAACTCTGTTCAACTCTGTATAACTCTGTTTACCTTTTTTTTGCCTCTGTATAAATCAGTTTGCCTCTGTTTAACTCTGGTCATCTCTGTTCAACTCTGCTGGCCTCTGTTTAACTCTGGTTAAGTCTGTCGAACTCTGTTTGCCTCTCTTTATCTCCGTTCAACTCTGTATAAATCTGTTTACCTCTGTTTGCCTCTCTTTAAATCTGTTCAACTCTGTTTCACTCTTTTTAACTCTGTTTGCCTCTGTTTGCCTCTGTTTAACACTGTTTAAATCTGTTTGCCTCTGTTTAAGTCTGTTGAAATATGTTTGCCACTGTTTAACTCTGTTTAACTCTGTTGAATTCTGTTTGCCTCTGCTTAACTCTGTACAACTCTGTTTGCCTCTGTTTAAGTCTATTTAAATCTGATTGCCTCTGTTTAACTCTGTTTAACTCTTTTGAATTCTGTTTGCCTCTGTTTAGCTCTGTTTAACTCAGTTTGCATCTGTTTAACTCTGTTTAACTCTGTTTGCCTCTGTTTAACTCTGTTTAACTCTGTTGAACTCTGTTTGCCTCTGTTTAGCTCTGTTTAACTCAATTTAACTCGGCTTGCCTCTGTTAAACTCTGTTTGCCTCTCTTTAACTCTGTTTGCATCTTTTTAACTCTGTTTGCCTCTCTTTATCTCTGTTTCACTCTGTTTGCCTCTTTTTAACTCTGTTGAAATCAGTTTGCCTCTGTTTAACGCTGATTGCCTCATTTTAAATCTGTTCCACTCTGATTGCCTCTGTCTTACTCGGTTTGCCATTTTTTAACTCTGTTCGAATCTGTATAACTCTGTTTACCTCTGTTTGCCTCTGTTTAACTCTGTTTGCCTCTGTTTGACTCAGTTCATCTCTGATTGCCTCTGTTTAACTCTGTTTAACTCTGTTTGCCTCTGTTTAACTCTGTTTAACTCTGTTCAACTCTGATTGCCTCTGTATAGATTCGGTTAACTCAGTTTAACTCAGTTTGCCTCTGTTTAACTCTGTTTAACTATGTTTGCCTCTGTTTAACTCTGTTTGCCTCTGCTTAACTCTGTATAACTCTGTTTGCCTCTGTTTAAGTCTGTTTAAATCTGATTGCCTCTGTTTAACACTGTTTAACTCTTTCGAATTCTGTTTGCCTCTGTTTAGCTCTGTTTAACTCAGATTGACTCTATTTACATCTGTTTAATTCTGTTTGCCTCTGTTTAACTCTGTTTCACTCTGTTCAACTCTGATTGCCTCTGTTTAGCTCTGTTTAACGCAGTTTAACTAGGTTTGCCTCTGTTTAACTCTGTTTGCCTCTATTTAAATCTGATCAACTCTGTTTGCCTCTGTCTAACTCGGTTTGCTTTTGTTTAACTCTGTACAACTCTGTTTACCTCTGTTTGCCTCTGTTTCACTCTCTTTGCCTCTGTTTGCCTATGTTTGACTCAGTTCATCTCTGCTCAACTCTGTTTGCCTCTGTTTAACTCTGTTTAACTCTGTTGAACTCTGTTTGCCTCTGTTTAGCTCTGTTTAACTCAATTTAACTCGGTTTGCCTCTGTTTAAGTCTGTTTGCCTCTGTTTAACTCTGTTTGACTCTGTTTAACTCTGTTCAACTCTGTATATCTCTGTTTAACTTTTTTTTTGCCTCTGTATAAATCAGTTTGCCTCTGTTTGCCTCTGTTTAACTCTGGTCATCTCTGTTCAACTCTGCTGGCCTCTGTTTAACTCTGGTTAAGTCTGTCGAACTCTGTTTGCCTCTGTTTATCTCCGTTCAACTCTGTATAAATTTGTTTACATCTGTTTGCCTCTCCTTGAATCTGTTCAACCCTGTTTGACTCATTTTAACTCTGTTTGCCTCTGTTTGCCTCTGTTTAACACTGTATAACTCTGTTTGCCTCTGTTTAAGTCTGTTGAACTCTGTTTGCCTCTGCTTAACTCTGTATAACTCTGTTTGCCTCTGTTTATGTCTATTTAAATCTGATTGCCTCTGTTTAACTCTGTTTAACTCTTTTGAATTCTGTTTGCCTCTGTTTAGCTCTGTTTAACTCAGTTTGCATCTGTTTAACTCTGTTTAAGTCTGTTTGCCTCTCTTTAAATCTGTTTAACTCTGTTTGCCTCTGTTTAACTCTGTTGAACTCTGTTTGCCTCTGTTTAGCTCTGTTTAACTCAATTTAACTCGGTTTGCCTCTGTTTAAGTCTGTTTGCCTCTGTTTAACTCTGTTTGACTCTGTTTAACTCTGTTCAACTCTGTATAACTCTGTTTACCTTTTTTTTGCCTCTGTATAAATCAGTTTGCCTCTGTTTGCCTCTGTTTAACTCTGGTCATCTCTGTTCAACTCTGCTGGCCTCTGTTTAACTCTGGTTAAGTCTGTCGAACTCTGTTTGCCTCTGTTTATCTCCGTTCAACTCTGTATGAATCTGTTTACATCTGTTTGCCTCTCTTTGAATCTGTTCAACCCTGTTTGACTCATTTTAACTCTGTTTGCCTCTGTTTGCCTCTGTTTAACACTGTATAACTCTGTTTGCCTCTGTTTAAGTCTGTTGAAATACGTTTGCCTCTGTTTAAATCTGTTTAACTCTGTTGAACTCTGTTTGCCTCTGCTTAACTCTGTACAACTCTGTTTGCCTCTGTTTAAGTCTATTTAAATCTGATTGCCTCTGTTTAACTCTGTTTAACTCTTTTGAATTCTGTTTGCCTCTGTTTAGCTCTGTTTAACTCAGTTTGCATCTGTTTAAATCTGTTTAACTCTGTTTGCCTCTGTTTAACTCTGTTTAACTCTGTTTGCCTCTGTTTAACTCTGTTTAACTCTGTTGAACTCTGTTTGCCTCTGTTTAGCTCTGTTTAACTCAATTTAACTCGGTTTGCCTCTGTTTAAGTCTGTTTGCCTCTGTTTAACTCTGTTTGAATCTGTTTAACTCTGTTCAACTCTGTATAACTCTGTTTACCTTTTTTTTGCCTCTGTATAAATCAGTTTGCCTCTGTTTGCCTCTGTTTAACTCTGGTCATCTCTGTTCAACTCTGCTGGCCTTTGTTTAACTCTGGCTAAGTCTGTCGAACTCTGTTTGCCTCTGTTTATCTCCGTTCAACTCTGTATAAATCTGTTTACCTCTGTTTGCCTCTCTTTGAATCTGTTCAACCCTGTTTGACTCATTTTAACTCTGTTTGCCTCTGTTTGCCTCTGTTTAACTCTGTATGACTCTGTTTGCCTCTGTTTAAGTCTGTTGAAATATGTTTGCCTCTGTTTAACTCTGTTTAACTCTGTTGAACTATGTTTGCCTCTGCTTAACTCTGTACAACTCTGTTTGCCTCTGTTTAAGTCTATTTAAATCTGATTGCCTCTGTTTAACTCTGTTTAACTCTTTTGAATTCTGTTTGCCTCTGTTTAGCTCTGTTTAACTCAGTTTGCATCTGTTTAAATCTGTTTAACTCTGTTTGCCTCCTTTTAACTCTGTTTAACTCTGTTTGCCTCTGTTTAACTCTGTTTAACTCTGTTGAACTCTGTTTGCCTCTGTTTAGCTCTGTTTAACTCAATTTAACTCGGTTTGCCTCTGTTTAAGTCTGTTTGCCTCTGTTTAACTCTGTTTGACTCTGTTTAACTCTGTTCAACTCTGTATAACTCTGTTTACCTTTTTTTTGCCTCTGTATAAATCAGTTTGCCTCTGTTTGCCTCTGTTTTATTCTGGTCATCTCTGTTCAACTCTGCTGGCCTTTGTTTAACTCTGGTTAAGTCTGTCGCACTCTGTTTGCCTCTGTTTATCTCCGTTCAACTCTGTATAAATCTGTTTACCTCTGTTTGCCTCTCTTTGAATCTGTTCAACCCTGTTTGACTCATTTTAACTCTGTTTGCCTCTGTTTGCCTCTGCTTAACACTGTATAACTCTGTTTGCCTCTGTTTAAGTCTGTTGAAATATGATTGCCTCTGTTTAACTCTGTTTAACTCTGTTGAACTCTGTTTGCCTCTGCTTAACTCTGTACAACTCTGTTTGCCTCTGTTTAAGTCTATTTAAATCTGATTGCCTCTGTTTAACACTGTTTAACTCTTTTGAATTCTGTTTGCCTCTGTTTAGCTCTGTTTAACTCAGTTTGCATCTGTTTAAATCTGTTTAACTCTGTTTGCCTCCTTTTAACTCTGTTTTAATCTGTTTGCCTCTGTTTAACTCTGTTTAACTCTGTTGGACTCTGTTTGCCTCTGTTTAGATCTGTTTAACTCAATTTAACTCGGTTTGCCTCTGTTTAAGTTGGTTTGCCTCTGTTTAACTCTGTTTGACTCTGTTTAACTCTGTTCAACTCTGTATAACTCTGTTTACCTCTGTTTGCCTCTGTTTAAATCAGTTTGCCTCTGTTTCCTCTGTTTAACTCTGGTCATCTCTGTTCAACTCTGCTGGCCTCTGTTTAACTCTGGTTAACTCTGTCGAACTCTGTTTGCCTCTCTTTATCTCTGTTCAACTCTGTATAAATCTGTTTACCTCTGTTTGCCTCTCTTTAAATCTGTTCAACTCTGTTTCACTCTTTTTAACTCTGTTTGCCTCTGTTTGCCTCTGTTTAACACTGTATAAATCTGTTTGCCTCTGTTTAAGTCTGTTGAAATATGTTTGCCACTGTTTAACTCTGTTTAACTCTGTTGAATTCTGTTTGCCTCTGCTTAACTCTGTACAACTCTGTTTGCCTCTGTTTAAGTCTATTTAAATCTGATTGCCTCTGTTTAACTCTGTTTAACTCTTTTGAATTCTGTTTGCCTCTGTTTAGCTCTGTTTAACTCAGTTTGCATCTGTTTAACTCTGTTTAACTCTGTTTTCCCCTTTTTAACTCTGTTTAATTCTGTTTGCCTCTGTTTAACTCTGTTTAACTCTGTTGAACTCTGTTTGCCTCTGTTTAGCTCTGTTTAACTCAATTTAACTCGGCTTGCCTCTGTTAAACTCTGTTTGCCTCTCTTTAACTCTGTTTGCCTCTGTTTAACTCTGTTTAACTCTGTTTGCCTCTGTGTAACTCTGTTTCACTCTGTTTGCCTCTGTTTAACTCTGTTGAAATCTGTTTGCCTCTGTTTAATGCTGATTGCCTCATTTTAAATCTGTTCCACTCTGATTGCCTCTGTCTTACTCGGTTTGCCATTTTTTAACTCTGTTCGAATCTGTATAACTCTGTTTACCTCTGTTTGCCTCTGTTTAACTCTGTTTGCCTCTGTTTGACTCAGTTCATCTCTGATTGCCTCTGTTTAACTCTGTTTAACTCTGTTTGCCTCTGTTTAACTCTGTTTAACTCTGTTCAACTCTGATTGCCTCTGTTTAGATTCGGTTAACTCAGTTTAACTCAGTTTGCCTCTGTTTAACTCTGTTTAACTATGTTTGCCTCTGTTTAACTCTGTTTGCCTCTGCTTAACTCTGTATAACTCTGTTTGCCTCTGTTTAAGTCTGTTTAAATCTGATTGCCTCTGTTTAACACTGTTTAACTCTTTTGAATTCTGTTTGCCTCTGTTTAGCTCTGTTTAACTCAGTTTGCCTCTATTTACATCTGTTTAATTCTGTTTGCCTCTGTTTAACTCTGTTTCACTCTGTTCAACTCTGATTGCCTCTGTTTAACTCTGTTTAACTCAGTTTGCCTCTGTTTAACTCTGTTTGCCTCTATTTAACTCTGATCAACTCTGTTTGCCTCTGTCTAACTCGGTTTGCCTTTGTTTAACTCTGTACAACTCTGTTTACCTCTGTTTGCCTCTGTTTCACTCTCTTTGCCTCTGTTTGCCTATGTTTGACTCAGTTCATCTCTGTTCAACTCTGTTTGCCTCTGTTTAACTCTGTTTAACTCTGTTGAACTCTGTTTGCCTCTGTTTAGCTCTGTTTAACTCAGTTTAACTCTGTTTGCCTCTGTTTAACTCTGTTTGCCTCTGTTTAACTCTGTTTGACTCTGTTTAACTCTGTTCAACTCTGTATAACTCTGTTTACCTCTGTTTGCCTCTGTATAAATCAGTTTGCCTCTGTTTGCCTCTGTTTAACTCTGGTCATCTCTGTTCAACTCTGCTGGCCTCTGTTTAACTTTGGTTAACTATGTCGAACTCTGTTTGCCTCTGTTTATCTCCGTTCAACTCTGTATGAATCTGTTTACATCTGTTTGCCTCTCTTTGAATCTGTTCAACCCTGTTTGACTCAGTTCATCTCTGTTTGCCTCTGTTTGCCTCTGTTTAACACTGTATAACTCTGTTTGCCTCTGTTTAAGTCTGTTTAAATCTGTTTGCCTCTGTTTAACTCTGTTTAACTCTGTTGAAATCTGTTTGCCTCTGTTTAGCTCTGTACAACTCTGTTTGCCTCTGTTTAAGTCTATTTAAATCTGATTGCCTCTGTTTAACTCTGTTTAACTCTTTTGAATTCTGTTTGCCTCTGTTTAGCTCTGTTTAACTCAGTTTGCATCTGTTTAAGTCTGTTTAACTCTGTTTGCCTCTGTTTAACTCTGTTTAACTCTGTTTGCCTCTGTTTAACTCTGTTTAACTCTGTTGAACTCTGTTTGCCTCTGTTTAGCTCTGTTTAACTCAGTTTAACTCAGTTTGCCTCTGTTTAAGTCTGTTTGCCTCTGTTTAACTCTGTTTGACTCTGTTTAACTCTGTTCAACTCTGTATAACTCTGTTTACCTTTTTTTTGCCTCTGTATAAATCAGTTTGCCTCTGTTTGCCTCTGTTTAATTCTGGTCATCTCTGTTCAACTCTGCTGGCCTTTGTTTAACTCTGGTTAAGTCTGTCGAACTCTGTTTGCCTCTGTTTATCTCCGTTCAACTCTGTATAAATCTGTTTACCTCTGTTTGCCTCTCTTTGAATCTGTTCAACCCTGTTTGACTCATTTTAACTCTGTTTGCCTCTGTTTGCCTCTGTTTAACACTGTATAACTCTGTTTGCCTCTGTTTAAGTCTGTTGAAATATGTTTGCCTCTGTTTAACTCTGTTTAACTCTGTTGAACTCTGTTTGCCTCTGCTTAACTCTGTACAACTCTGTTTGCCTCTGTTTAAGTCTATTTAAATCTGATTGCCTCTGTTTAACTCTTTTGAATTCTGTTTGCCTCTGTTTAGCTCTGTTTAACTCAGTTTGCATCTGTTTAAATCTGTTTAACTCTGTTTGCCTCCTTTTAACTCTGTTTAAATCTGTTTGCCTCTGTTTAACTCTGTTTAACTCTGTTGGACTCTGTTTGCCTCTGTTTAACTCAATTTAACTCGGTTTGCCTCTGTTTACGTCTGTTTGCCTCTGTTTAACTCTGTTTGACTCTGTTTAACTCTGTTCAACTCTGTATAACTCTGTTTACCTCTGTTTGCCTCTGTTTAAATCAGTTTGCCTCTGTTTGCCTCTGTTTAACTCTGGTTAACTCTGTCGAACTCTGTTTGCCTCTCTTTATCTCCGTTCAACTCTGTATAAATCTGTTTACCTCTGTTTGCCTCTCTTTAAATCTGTTCAAATCTGTTTGACTCTTTTTAACTCTGTTTGCCTCTGTTTGCCGCTGTTTTACTCTGTATAAATCTGTTTGCCTCTGTTTAAGTCTGTTTGAATCTGTTTGCCTCTGTTTAACTCTGTTTAACTCTGTTGCACTCTGTTTGCTCTGCTAACTCTGTACACTCTCTGTTTGCCTCTGTTTAAGTCTATTTAAATCTGATTGCCTCTGTTTAACTCTGTTTAACTCTTTTGAATTCTGTTTGCCTCTGTTTAGCTCTGTTTAACTCAGTTTGCATCTGTTTAACTCTGTTTAACTCTGTTTACCCTTTTTTTAACTCTGTTTAACTCTGTTTGCCTCTGTTTAACTCTGTTTAACTCTGTTGAACTCTGTTTGCCTCTGTTTAGCTCTGTTTAACTCAATTTAACTCAGTTTGCCTCTGTTAAACTCTGTTTGCCTCTCTTTAACTCTGTTTGCATCTTTTTAACTCTGTTTAACTCTGTTTGCCTCTCTTTATCTCTGTTTCACTCTGTTTGCCTCTGTTTAACTCTGTTGAAATCTGTTTGCCTCTGTTTACCTCTGATTGACTCTTTTTAAATCTGTTCCACTCTGATTGCCTCTGTCTTACTCGGTTTGCCATTTTTTAAATCTGTTCGAATCTGTATAACTCTGTTTACCTCTGTTTGCCTCTGTTTAACTCTGTTTGCCTCTGTTTGACTCAGTTCATCTCTGATTGCCTCTGTTTAACTCTGTTTAACTCTGTTTGCCTCTGTTTAACTCTGTTTAACTCTGTTCAACTCTGATTGCCTCTGTTTAGATCTGTTTAACTCAGTTTAACTCAGTTTGCCTCTGTTTAACTCTGTTTAACTCTGTTTGCCTCTGTTTAACTCTGTTTGCCTCTGCTTAACTCTGTATAACTCTGTTTGCCTCTGTTTAAGTCTGTTTAAATCTGATTGCCTCTGTTTAACACTGTTTAACTCTTTTGAATTCTGTTTGCCTCTGTTTAGCTCTGTTTAACTCAGTTTGCCTCTATTTACATCTGTTTAATTCTGTTTGCCTCTGTTTAACTCTGTTTCACTCTGTTCAACTCTGATTGCCTCTGTTTAGCTCTGTTTAACGCAGTTTAACTAGGTTTGCCTCTGTTTAACTCTGTTTGCCTCTATTTAACTCTGATCAACTCTGTTTGCCTCTGTCTAACTCGGTTTGCTTTTGTTTAACTCTGTTCAACTCTGTATAAAATCTGTTTACCTCTGTTTGCCTCTGTTTCACTCTCTTTGCCTCTGTTTGCCTATGTTTGACTCAGTTCATCTCTGCTCAACTCTGTTTGCCTCTGTTTAACTCTTTTAAACTCTGTTTGCCTCTGTTTAACTCTGTTTAACTCTGTTGAACTCTGTTTGCCTCTGTTTAGCTCTGTTTAACTCAGTTTAACTCTGTTTGCCTCTGTTCAACTCTGTTCAACTCTGTATAACTCTGTTTACCTCTGTTTGTCCTGCCGCTGATTTAAATCAGTTTGCTCTGTTTGCTCTGTTTAAACTCTGGTATCTCTATTTATCTTTGCTGGCCTCTGTTTAACTTGGTTAATTCTGTCGAATCTGTTTGCCTCTGTTTATATCCGTTCAACTCTGTATAATCTGTTTACTTGTTTGCCTCTCTTGTTCAACTCTGTTCTGTCTCTTTTTAACTTGTTTGCTCTGTTAGCACTTGAATACTCTGTTTGCCTCTGTTTAAGTCTGTTGAAATATGTTTGCCTCTGTTTAACTCTGTTTAACTCTGTTGAACTCTGTTTGCCTCTGCTTAACTCTGTACAACTCTGTTTGCCTCTGTTTAAGTCTATTTAAATCTGATTGCCTCTGTTTAACTCTGTTTAACTCTTTTGAATTCTGTTTGCCTCTGTTTAGCTCTGTTTAACTCAGTTTGCATCTGTTTAAATCTGTTTAACTCTGTTTGCCTCCTTTTAACTCTGTTTAACTCTGTTTGCCTCTGTTTAACTCTGTTTAACTCTGTTGAACTCTGTTTGCCTCTGTTTAGCTCTGTTTAACTCAATTTAACTCGGTTTGCCTCTGTTTAAGTCTGTTTGCCTCTGTTTAACTCTGTTTGACTCTGTTTAACTCTGTTCAACTCTGTATAACTCTGTTTACCATTTTTTTGCCTCTGTATAAATCAGTTTGCCTCTGTTTGCCTCTGTTTAACTCTGGTCATCTCTGTTCAACTCTGCTGGCCTTTGTTTAACTCTGGTTAAGTCTGTCGAACTCTGTTTGCCTCTGTTTATCTCCGTTCAACTCTGTATAAATCTGTTTACCTCTGTTTGCCTCTCTTTGAATCTGTTCAACCCTGTTTGACTCATTTTAACTCTGTTTGCCTCTGTTTGCCTCTGTTTAACACTGTATAACTCTGTTTGCCTCTGTTTAAGTCTGTTGAAATATGTTTGCCTCTGTTTAACTCTGTTTAACTCTGTTGAACTCTGTTTGCCTCTGCTTAACTCTGTACAACTCTGTTTGCCTCTGTTTAAGTCTATTTAAATCTGATTGCCTCTGTTTAACTCTGTTTAACTCTTTTGAATTCTGTTTGCCTCTGTTTAGCTCTGTTTAACTCAGTTTGCATCTGTTTAAATCTGTTTAACTCTGTTTGCCTCTTTTTTAACTCTGTTTAACTCTGTTTGCCTCTGTTTAACTCTGTTTAACTCTGTTGAACTCTGATTGCCTCTGTTTAGCTCTGTTTAACTCAATTTAACTCGGTTTGCCTCTGTTTAAGTCTGTTTGCCTCTGTTTAACTCTGTTTGACTCTGTTTAACTCTGTTCAACTCTGTATAACTCTGTTTACCTTTTTTTTGCCTCTGTATAAATCAGTTTGCCTCTGTTTGCCTCTGTTTAATTCTGGTCATCTCTGTTCAACTCTGCTGGCCTTTGTTTAACTCTGGTTAAGTCTGTCGAACTCTGTTTGCCTCTGTTTATCTCCGTTCAACTCTGTATAAATCTGTTTACCTCTGTTTGCCTCTCTTTGAATCTGTTCAACCCTGTTTGACTCATTTTAACTCCGTTTGCCTCTGTTTGCCTCTGTTTAACACTGTATAACTCTGTTTGCCTCTGTTTAAGTCTGTTGAAATATGTTTGCCTCTGTTTAACTCTGTTTAACTCTGTTGAACTCTGTTTGCCTCTGCTTAACTCTGTACAACTCTGTTTGCCTCTGTTTAAGTCTATTTAAATCTGATTGCCTCTGTTTAACTCTGTTTAACTCTTTTGAATTCTGTTTGCCTCTGTTTAGCTCTGTTTAACTCAGTTTGCATCTGTTTAAATCTGTTTAACTCTGTTTGCCTCCTTTTAACTCTGTTTAAATCTGTTTGCCTCTGTTTAACTCTGTTTAACTCTGTTGGACTCTGTTTGCCTCTGTTTAGATCTGTTTAACTCAATTTAACTCGGTTTGCCTCTGTTTAAGTCGGTTTGCCTCTGTTTAACTCTGTTTGACTCTGTTTAACTCTGTTCAACTCTGTATAACTCTGTTTACCTCTGTTTGCCTCTGTTTAAATCAGTTTGCCTCTGTTTCCTCTGTTTAACTCTGGTCATCTCTGTTCAACTCTGCTGGCCTCTGTTTAACTCTGGTTAACTCTGTCGAACTCTGTTTGCCTCTGTTTATCTCCGTTCAACTCTGTATAAATCTGTTTACCTCTGTTTGCCTCTCTTTAAATCTGTTCAACTCTGTTTGACTCTTTTTAACTCTGTTTGCCTCTGTTTGCCTCTGTTTTACTCTGCTCAAATCTGTTTGCCTCTGTTTAAGTCTGTTGAAATATGTTTGCCACTGTTTAACTCTGTTTAACTCTGTTGAATTCTGTTGCCCTCTGCTTAACTCTGTCCAATTCTGTTTGCCTCTGTTTAACTCTGTTTAACTCTGTTTGCCTCTGTTTAATCTGTTTAAATCTATTTAACTCTGTTTGCCTCTGTTTAGCTCTGTTTAACTCAGTTTGTCTCTGTTTAACTCTGTTTAACTTTATTTTCCCCTGTTTTACTCTGTTAACTCTGTTTGCCTCTGTTTAACTCTGTTTAACTCTGTTGAACTCTGTTTGCCTCTGTTTAGCTCTGTTTAACCCCAATTTAAACTCGGCTTGCCTCTGTTAAACTCTGTTGCCTCTTCTTTAACTCTGTTTGCATCTTTTTAACTCTGTTTAACTCTGTTTGCCTCTGTTTAACTCTGTTTCACTCTGTTTGCCTCTGTTTAACTCTGTTGAAATCTGTTTGCCTCTGTTTAACGCTGATTGCCTCATTTTAAATCTGTTCCACTCTGATTGCCTCTGTCTTACTCGGTTTGCCATTTTTTAACTCTGTTCGAATCTGTATAACTCTCTTTACCTCTGTTTGCCTCTGTTTAACTCTGTTTGCCTCTGTTTGACTCAGTTCATCTCTGTTTGCCTCTGTTTAACTCTGTTTAACTCTGTTTGCCTCTGTTTAACTCTGTTTAACTCTGTTCAACTCTGATTGCCTCTGTTTAGATCTGTTTAACTCAGTTTAACTCAGTTTGCCTCTGTTTAACTCTGTTTAATTCTGTTTGCCTCTGTTTAACTCTGTTTGCCTCTGCTTAACTCTGTATAACTCTGTTTGCCTCTGTTTAAGTCTGTTTAAATCTGATTGCCTCTGTTTAACTCTGTTTAACTCTTTTGAATTCTGTTTGCCTCTGTTTAGCTCTGTTTAACTCAGTTTGCCTCTATTTACATCTGTTTAATTCTGTTTGCCTCTGTTTAAATCTGTTTCCACTCTGTTCAACTCTGATTGCCTCTGTTTAGCTCTGTTTAACTCAGTTTAACTCAGTTTGCCTCTGTTTAACTCTGTTTGCCTCTATTTAACTCTGATCAACTCTGTTTGCCTCTGTCTAACTCGGTTTGCCTCTCTGTTTCACTCTCTTTGCCTCTGTTTGCCTATGTTTGACTCAGTTCATCTCTGCTCAACTCTGTTTGCCTCTGTTTAACTCTATTTAACTCTGTTTGCCTCTGTTTAACTCTGTTTAACTCTGTTGAACTCTGTTTGCCTCTGTTTAGCTCTGTTTGCCTCTGTTTAACTCTGTTTGACTCTGTTTAACTCTGTTCAACTCTGTATAACTCTGTTTACCTCTGTTTGCCTCTGTTTAAATCAGTTTGCCTCTGTTTAACTCTGGTCATCTCTGTTCAACTCTGCTGGCCTCTGTTTAACTCTGGTTAATTCTGTCGAACTCTGTTTGCCTCTGTTTATCTCCGTTCAACTCTCTATTACTCTGTTTACATCTGTTTGCCTCTCCTTGAATCTGTTCAACCCTGTTTGACTCAGTTCATCTCTGTTTGCCTCTGTTTGCCTCTGTTTAACACTGTATAACTCTGTTTGCCTCTGTTTAAGTCTGTTGAAATCTGTTTGCCACTGTTTAACTCTGTTTAACTCTGTTGAACTCTGTTTGCCTCTGTTTAACTCTGTATAACTCTGTTTGCCTCTGTTTAAGTCTGTTTAAATCTGATTGCCTCTGTTTAACTCTGTTTAACTCTTTTGAATTCTGTTTGCCTCTGTTTAGCTCTGTTTAACTCAGTTTGCATCTGTTTAACTCTGTTTAACTCTGTTTGCCTCTGTTTAACTCTGTTTAACTCTGTTTGCCTCTGTTTAACTCTGTTGAACTCTGTTTGCCTCTGTTTAGCTCTGTTTAACTCAATTTAACTCGGTTTGCCTCTGTTTAACTCTGTTTGCCTCTGTTTAACTCTGTTTGACTCTGTTTAACTCTGTTCAACTCTGTATAACTCTGTTTACCTTTTTTTTGCCTCTGTATAAATCAGTTTGCCTCTGTTTGCCTCTGTTTAACTCTGGTCATCTCTGTTCAACTCTGCTGGCCTCTGTTTAACTCTGGTTAAGTCTGTCGAACTCTGTTTGCCTCTGTTTATCTCCGTTCAACTCTGTATAAATCTGTTTACATCTGTTTGCCTCTCTTTGAATCTGTTCAACCCTGTTTGACTCATTTTAACTCTGTTTGCCTCTGTTTGCCTCTGTTTAACACTGTATAACTCTGTTTGCCTCTGTTTAAGTCTGTTGAAATATGTTTGCCTCTGTTTAACTCTGTTTAACTCTGTTGAACTCTGTTTGCCTCTGCTTAACTCTGTACAACTCTGTTTGCCTCTGTTTAAGTCTATTTAAATCTGATTGCCTCTGTTTAACTCTGTTTAACTCTTTTGAATTCTGTTTGCCTCTGTTTAGCTCTGTTTAACTCAGTTTGCATCTGTTTAAATCTGTTTAACTCTGTTTGCCTCCTTTTAACTCTGTTTAACTCTGTTTGCCTCTGTTTAACTCTGTTTAACTCTGTTGAACTCTGTTTGCCTCTGTTTAGCTCTGTTTAACTCAATTTAACTCGGTTTGCCTCTGTTTAAGTCTGTTTGCCTCTGTTTAACTCTGTTTGAATCTGTTTAACTCTGTTCAACTCTGTATAACTCTGTTTACCTTTTTTTTGCCTCTGTATAAATCAGTTTGCCTCTGTTTGCCTCTGTTTAACTCTGGTCATCTCTGTTCAACTCTGCTGGCCTCTGTTTAACTCTGGTTAAGTCTGTCGAACTCTGTTTGCCTCTGTTTATCTCCGTTCAACTCTGTATGAATCTGTTTACATCTGTTTGCCTCTCTTTGAATCTGTTCAACCCTGTTTGACTCATTTTAACTCTGTTTGCCTCTGTTTGCCTCTGTTTAACACTGTATAACTCTGTTTGCCTCTGTTTAAGTCTGTTGAAATATGTTTGCCTCTGTTTAACTCTGTTTAACTCTGTTGAACTCTGTTTGCCTCTGCTTAACTCTGTACAACTCTGTTTGCCTCTGTTTAAGTCTATTTAAATCTGATTGCCTCTGTTTAACTCTGTTTAACTCTTTTGAATTCTGTTTGCCTCTGTTTAGCTCTGTTTAACTCAGTTTGCATCTGTTTAAATCTGTTTAACTCTGTTTGCCTCCTTTTAACTCTGTTTAACTCTGTTTGCCTCTGTTTAACTCTGTTTAACTCTGTTGAACTCTGTTTGCCTCTGTTTAGCTCTGTTTAACTCAATTTAACTCGGTTTGCCTCTGTTTAAGTCTGTTTGCCTCTGTTTAACTCTGTTTGACTCTGTTTAACTCTGTTCAACTCTGTATAACTCTGTTTACCTTTTTTTTGCCTCTGTATAAATCAGTTTGCCTCTGTTTGACTCTGTTTAACTCTGGTCATCTCTGTTCAACTCTGCTGGCCTCTGTTTAACTCTGGTTAAGTCTGTCGAACTCTGTTTGCCTCTGTTTATCTCCGTTCAACTCTGTATAAATCTGTTTACATCTGTTTGCCTCTCTTTGAATCTGTTCAACCCTGTTTGACTCATTTTAACTCTGTTTGCCTCTGTTTGCCTCTGTTTAACACTGTATAATTATGTTTGCCTCTGTTTAAGTCTGTTGAAATATGTTTGCCACTGTTTAACTCTGTTTAACTCTGTTGAACTCTGTTTGCCTCTGCTTAACTCTGTATAACTCTGTTTGCCTCTGTTTAAGTCTATTTAAATCTGATTGCCTCTGTTTAACTCTGTTTAACTCTTTTGAATTCTGTTTGCCTCTGTTTAGCTCTGTTTAACTCAGTTTGCATCTGTTTAACTCTGTTTAACTCTGTTTGCCTCTCTTTAAATCTGTTTAACTCTGTTTGCCTCTGTTTAACTCTGTTGAACTCTGTTAGCCTCTGTTTAGCTCTGTTTAACTCAATTTAACTCGGTTTGCCTCTGTTTAAGTCTGTTTGCCTCTGTTTAACTCTGTTTGACTCTGTTTAACTCTGTGCAACTCTGTATAACTCTGTTTACCTTTTTTTTGCCTCTGTATAAATCAGTTTGCCTCTGTTTGCCTCTGTTTAACTCTGGTCATCTCTGTTCAACTCTGCTGGCCTCTGTTTAACTCTGGTTAAGTCTGTCGAACTCTGTTTGCCTCTGTTTATCTCCGTTCAACTCTGTATAAATCTGTTTACCTCTGTTTGCCTCTCTTTGAATCTGTTCAACCCTGTTTGACTCCTTTTAACTCTGTTTGCCTCTGTTTGCCTCTGTTTAACACTGTATAACTCTGTTTGCCTCTGTTTAAGTCTGTTGAAATATGTTTGCCTCTGTTTAACTCTGTTGAACTCTGTTTGCCTCTGCTTAACTCTGTACAACTCTGTTTGCCTCTGTTTAAGTCTATTTAAATCTGATTGCCTCTGTTTAACTCTGTTTAACTCTTTTGAATTCTGTTTGCCTCTGTTTAGCTCTGTTTAACTCAGTTTGCATCTGTTTAAATCTGTTTAACTCTGTTTGCCTCCTTTTAACTCTGTTTAAATCTGTTTGCCTCTGTTTAACTCTGTTTAACTCTTTTGAATTCTGTTTGCCTCTGTTTAGCTCTGTTTAACTCAGTTTGCATCTGTTTAACTCTGTTTAACTCTGTTTGCCTTTGTTTAACTCTGTTTAACTCTGTTTGCCTCTGTTTAAATCTGTGCAAATCTGTTTGCCTCTGTTTAACTCTGTTTAACTCTGTTTAATTCCGTTTGCCTCTGTTTAACTCTGTTTGCCTCTGTTTAACTCTGTTTGACTCTGTTTAACTCTGTTCAACTCTGTATAACTCTGTTTACCTTTTTTTTGCCTCTGTATAAATCAGTTTGCCTCTGTTTGCCTCTGTTTAACTCTGGTCATCTCTGTTCAACTCTGCTGGCCTCTGTTTAACTCTGGTTAACTCTGTCGAACTCTGTTTGCCTCTGTTTATCTCCGTTCAACTCTGTATGAATCTGTTTACTTCTGTTTGCCTCTCTTTCAATCTGTTCAAACCTGTTTGACTCATTTTAACTCTGTTTGCCTCTGTTTGCCTCTGTTTAACACTGTATAACTCTGTTTGCCTCTGTTTAAGTCTGTTGAAATATGTTTGCCTCTGTTTAACTCTGTTTAACTCTGTTGAACTCTGTTTGCCTCTGCTTAACTCTGTACAACTCTGTTTGCCTCTGTTTAAGTCTATTTAAATCTGATTGCCTCTGTTTAACTCTGTTTAACTCTTTTGAATTCTGTTTGCCTCTGTTTAGCTCTGTTTAACTCAGTTTGCATCTGTTTAAATCTGTTTAACTCTGTTTGCCTCCTTTAAACTCTGTTTAACTCTGTTTGCCTCTGTTTAACTCTGTTTAACTCTGTTGAACTCTGTTTGCCTCTGTTTAGCGCTGTTTAACTCAATTTAACTCGGTTTGCCTCTGTTTAAGTCTGTTTGCCTCTGTTTAGCTCTGTTTGACTCTGTTTAACTCTGTTCAACTCTGTATAACTCTGTTTACCTTTTTTTTGCCTCTGTATAAATCAGTTTGCCTCTGTTTGCCTCTGTTTAATTCTGGTCATCTCTGTTCAACTCTGCTGGCCTTTGGTTAACTCTGGTTAAGTCTGTCGAACTCTGTTTGCCTCTGTTTATCTCCGTTCAACTCTGTATAAATCTGTTTACCTCTGTTTGCCTCTCTTTGAATCTGTTCAACCCTGTTTGACTCATTTTAACTCTGTTTGCCTCTGTTTGCCTCTGTTTAAATCTGTATAACTCTGTTTGCCACTGTTTAAGTCTGTTTCAATCTGTTTGCCTCTGTTTAACTCTGTTTAACTCTGTTGAACTCTGTTTGCCTCTGTTTAGCTCTGTAACAATCTGTTTGCCTCTGTTTAAGTCTATTTAAATCTGATTGCCTCTGTTTAACTCTGTTTAACTCTTTTGAATTCTGTTTGCCTCTGTTTAGCTCTGTTTAACTCAGTTTGCATCTGTTTAAATCTGTTTAACTCTGTTTGCCTCCTTTTAACTCTGTTTAAATCTGTTTGCCTCTGTTTAACTCTGTTTAACTCTGTTGGACTCTGTTTGCCTCTGTTTAGCTCTGTTTAACTCAATTTAACTCGGTTTGCCTCTGTTTAAGTCGGTTTGCCTCTGTTTAACTCTGTTTGACTCTGTTTAACTCTGTTCAACTCTGTATAACTCTGTTTACCTCTGTTTGTCTCTGTTTAAATCTGTTTGCCTCTGTTTAACTCTGTTTAGCTCTTTTTAACTCAGTTTGCATCTGTTTAACTCTGTTTAACTCTGTTTTCCCCTTTTTAACTCTGTTTAACTCTGTTTGCCTCTGTTTAACTCTGTTTAACTCTGTTGAACTCTGTTTGCCTCTGTTTAGCTCTGTTTAACTCAATTTAACTCGGCTTGCCTCTGTTAAACTCTGTTTGCCTCTCTTTAACTCTGTTTGCATCTTTTTAACTCTGTTTAACTCTGTTTGCCTCTCTTTATCTCTGTTTCACTCTGTTTGCCTCTGTTTAACTCTGTTGAATTCTGTTTGCCTCTGCTTAACTCTGTACAACTCTGTTTGCCTCTGTTTAAGTCTATTTAAATCTGATTGCCTCTGTTTAACTCTGTTTAACTCTTTTGAATTCTGTTTGCCTCTGTTTAGCTCTGTTTAACTCAGTTTGCATCTGTTTAACTCTGTTTAACTCTGTTTTCCCCTTTTTAACTCTGTTTAACTCTGTTTGCCTCTGTTTAACTCTGTTTAACTCTGTTGAACTCTGTTTGCCTCTGTTTAGCTCTGTTTAACTCAATTTAACTCGGCTTGCCTCTGTTAAACTCTGTTTGCCTCTCTTTAACTCTGTTTGCATCTTTTTAACTCTGTTTAACTCTGTTTGCCTCTCTTTATCTCTGTTTCACTCTGTTTGCCTCTGTTTAACTCTGTTGAAATCAGTTTGCCTCTGTTTAACGCTGATTGCCTCATTTTAAATCTGTTCCACTCTGATTGCCTCTGTCTTACTCGGTTTGCCATTTTTTAAATCTGTTCGAATCTGTATAACTCTCTTTACATCTGTTTGCCTCTGTTTAACTCTGTTTGCCTCTGTTTGACTCAGTTCATCTCTGATTGCCTCTGTTTAACTCTGTTTAACTCTGTTTGCCTCTGTTTAACTCTGTTTAACTCTGTTCAACTCTGATTGCCTCTGTATAGATTCGGTTAACTCAGTTTAACTCAGTTTGCCTCTGTTTAACTCTGTTTAACTATGTTTGCCTCTGTTTAACTCTGTTTGCCTCTGCTTAACTCTGTATAACTCTGTTTGCCTCTGTTTAAGTCTGTTTAAATCTGATTGCCTCTGTTTAACACTGTTTAACTCTTTTGAATTCTGTTTGCCTCTGTTTAGCTCTGTTTAACTCAGTTTGCCTCTATTTACATCTGTTTAATTCTGTTTGCCTCTGTTTAACTCTGTTTACTCTGTTCAACTCTGATTGCCTCTGTTTAGCTCTGTTTAACGCAGTTTAACTAGGTTTGCCTCTGTTTAACTCTGTTTGCCTCTATTTAACTCTGATCAACTCTGTTTGCCTCTGTCTAACTCGGTTTGCTTTTGTTTAACTCTGTACAACTCTGTTTACCTCTGTTTGCCTCTGTTTCACTCTCTTTGCCTCTGTTTGGCTATGTTTGACTCAGTTCATCTCTGCTCAACTCTGTTTGCCTCTGTTTAACTCTGTTTAACTCTGTTGAACTCTGTTTGCCTCTGTTTAGCTCTGTTTAACTCAATTTAACTCGGTTTGCCTCTGTTTAAGTCTGTTTGCCTCTGTTTAACTCTGTTTGACTCTGTTTAACTCTGTTCAACTCTGTATAACTCTGTTTACCTTTTTTTTGCCTCTGTATAAATCAGTTTGCCTCTGTTTGCCTCTGTTTAACTCTGGTCATCTCTGTTCAACTCTGCTGGCCTCTGTTTAACTCTGGTTAAGTCTGTCGAACTCTGTTTGCCTCTGTTTATCTCCGTTCAACTCTGTATAAATCTGTTTACATCTGTTTGCCTTTCCTTGAATCTGTTCAACCCTGTTTGACTCATTTTAACTCTGTTTGCCTCTGTTTGCCTCTGTTTAACACTGTATAACTCTGTTTGCCTCTGTTTAAGTCTGTTGAAATATGTTTGCCACTGTTTAACTCTGTTTAACTCTGTTGAACTCTGTTTGCCTCTGCTTAACTCTGTATAACTCTGTTTGCCTCTGTTTAAGTCTATTTAAATCTGATTGCCTCTGTTTAACTCTGTTTAACTCTTTTGAATTCTGTTTGCCTCTGTTTAGCTCTGTTTAACTCAGTTTGCATCTGTTTAACTCTGTTTAACTCTGTTTGCCTCTCTTTAAATCTGTTTAACTCTGTTTGCCTCTGTTTAACTCTGTTGAACTCTGTTTGCCTCTGTTTAGCTCTGTTTAACTCAATTTAACTCGGTTTGCCTCTGTTTAAGTCTGTTTGCCTCTGTTTAACTCTGTTTGACTCTGTTTAACTCTGTTCAACTCTGTATAACTCTGTTTACCTTTTTTTTGCCTCTGTATAAATCAGTTTGCCTCTGTTTGCCTCTGTTTAACTCTGGTCATCTCTGTTCAACTCTGCTGGCCTCTGTTTAACTCTGGTTAAGTCTGTCGAACTCTGTTTGCCTCTGTTTATCTCCGTTCAACTCTGTATGAATCTGTTTACATCTGTTTGCCTCTCTTTGAATCTGTTCAACCCTGTTTGACTCATTTTAACTCTGTTTGCCTCTGTTTGCCTCTGTTTAACACTGTATAACTCTGTTTGCCTCTGTTTAAGTCTGTTGAAATATGTTTGCCTCTGTTTAACTCTGTTTAACTCTGTTGAACTCTGTTTGCCTCTGCTTAACTCTGTACAACTCTGTTTGCCTCTGTTTAAGTCTATTTAAATCTGATTGCCTCTGTTTAACTCTGTTTAACTCTTTTGAATTCTGTTTGCCTCTGTTTAGCTCTGTTTAACTCAGTTTGCATCTGTTTAAATCTGTTTAACTCTGTTTGCCTCCTTTTAACTCTGTTTAACTCTGTTTGCCTCTGTTTAACTCTGTTTAACTCTGTTGAACTCTGTTTGCCTCTGTTTAGCTCTGTTTAACTCAATTTAACTCGGTTTGCCTCTGTTTAAGTCTGTTTGCCTCTGTTTAACTCTGTTTGACTCTGTTTAACTCTGTTCAACTCTGTATAACTCTGTTTACCTTTTTTTTGCCTCTGTATAAATCAGTTTGCCTCTGTTTGCCTCTGTTTAACTCTGGTCATCTCTGTTCAACTCTGCTGGCCTCTGTTTAACTCTGGTTAACTCTGTCGAACTCTGTTTGCCTCTGTTTGTCTCCTTTCAACTCTGTATAAATCTGTTTACCTCTGTTTGCCTCTCTATGAATCTGTTCAACTCTGTTTGACTCTTTTTAACTCTGTTTGCCTCTGTTTGCCTCTTTTTAACACTTTATAACTCTGTTTGCCTCTGTTTATGTCTGTTGAAATATGTTTGCCACTGTTTAACTCTGTTTAACTCTGTTGAACTCTGTTTGCCTCTGCTTAACTCTGTATAACTCTGTTTGCCTCTGTTTAAGTCTATTTAAATCTGATTGCCTCTGTTTAACTCTGTTTAACTCTTTTGTATTCTGTTTGCCTCTGTTTAGCTCTGTTTAACTCAGTTTGCATCTGTTTAACTCTGTTTAACTCTGTTTGCTCTCTTTAAATCTGTTTAAATCTGTTTGCCTCTGTTTAGCTCTGTTTAACTCAATTTAACTCGGTTTGCCTCTGTTTAAGTCTGTTTGCCTCTGTTTAACTCTGTTTGACTCTGTTTAACTCTGTTCAACTCTGTATAACTCTGTTTACCTTTTTTTTGCCTCTGTATAAATCAGTTTGCCTCTGTTTGACTCTGTTTAACTCTGGCCATCTCTGTTCAACTCTGCTGGCCTCTGTTTAACTCTGGTTAAGTCTGTCGAACTCTGTTTGCCTCTGTTTATCTCCGTTCAACTCTGTATAAATCTGTTTACATCTGTTTGCCTCTCTTTGAATCTGTTCAACCCTGTTTGACTCATTTTAACTCTGTTTGCCTCTGTTTGCCTCTGTTTAACACTGTATAATTCTGTTTGCCTCTGTTTAAGTCTGTTGAAATATGTTTGCCACTGTTTAACTCTGTTTAACTCTGTTGAACTCTGTTTGCCTCTGCTTAACTCTGTATAACTCTGTTTGCCTCTGTTTAAGTCTATTTAAATCTGATTGCCTCTGTTTAACTCTGTTTAACTCTTTTGTATTCTGTTTGCCTCTGTTTAGCTCTGTTTAACTCAGTTTGCATCTGTTTAACTCTGTTTAACTCTGTTTGCTCTCTTTAAATCTGTTTAAATCTGTTTGCCTCTGTTTAGCTCTGTTTAACTCAATTTAACTCGGTTTGCCTCTGTTTAAGTCTGTTTGCCTCTGTTTAACTCTGTTTGACTCTGTTTAACTCTGTTCAACTCTGTATAACTCTGTTTACCTTTTTTTTGCCTCTGTATAAATCAGTTTGCCTCTGTTTGACTCTGTTTAACTCTGGCCATCTCTGTTCAACTCTGCTGGCCTCTGTTTAACTCTGGTTAAGTCTGTCGAACTCTGTTTGCCTCTGTTTATCTCCGTTCAACTCTGTATAAATCTGTTTACATCTGTTTGCCTCTCTTTGAATCTGTTCAACCCTGTTTGACTCATTTTAACTCTGTTTGCCTCTGTTTGCCTCTGTTTAACACTGTATAATTCTGTTTGCCTCTGTTTAAGTCTGTTGAAATATGTTTGCCACTGTTTAACTCTGTTTAACTCTGTTGAACTCTGTTTGCCTCTGCTTAACTCTGTATAACTCTGTTTGCCTCTGTTTAAGTCTATTTAAATCTGATTGCCTCTGTTTAACTCTGTTTAACTCTTTTGAATTCTGTTTGCCTCTGTTTAGCTCTGTTTAACTCAGTTTGCATCTGTTTAACTCTGTTTAACTCTGTTTGCCTCTCTTTAAATCTGTTTAACTCTGTTTGCCTCTGTTTAACTCTGTTGAACTCTGTTAGCCTCTGTTTAGCAATGTTTAACTCAATTTAACTCGGTTTGCCTCTGTTTAAGTCTGTTTGCCTCTGTTTAACTCTGTTTGACTCTGTTTAACTCTGTGCAACTCTGTATAACTCTGTTTACCTTTTTTTTGCCTCTGTATAAATCAGTTTGCCTCTGTTTGCCTCTGTTTAACTCTGGTCATCTCTGTTCAACTCTGCTGGCCTTTGTTTAACTCTGGTTAAGTCTGTCGAACTCTGTTTGTCTCTGTTTATCTCCGTTCAACTCTGTATAAATCTGTTTACCTCTGTTTGCCTCTCTTTGAATCTGTTCAACCCTGTTTGACTCTTTTTAACTCTGTTTGCCTCTGTTTGCCTCTGTTTAACACTGTATAACTCTGTTTGCCTCTGTTTAAGTCTGTTGAAATATGTTTGCCTCTGTTTAACTCTGTTTAACTCTGTTGAACTCTGTTTGCCTCTGCTTAACTCTGTACAACTCTGTTTGCCTCTGTTTAAGTCTATTTAAATCTGATTGCCTCTGTTTAACTCTGTTTAACTCTTTTGAATTCTGTTTGCCTCTGTTTAGCTCTGTTTAACTCAGTTTGCATCTGTTTAAATCTGTTTAACTCTGTTTGCCTCCTTTTAACTCTGTTTAAATCTGTTTGCCTCTGTTTAACTCTGTTTAACTCTGCTGAACTCTGTTTGCCTCTGTTTAGCTCTGTTTAACTCAGTTTGCATCTGTTTAACTCTGTTTAACTCTGTTTGCCTCTGTTTAACTCTGTTTAACTCTGTTTGCCTCTGTTTAAATCTGTTGAACTCTGTTTGCCTCTGTTTAGCTCTGTTTAACTCAATTTAACTCGGTTTGCCTCTGTTTAAGTCTGTTTGCCTCTGTTTAACTCTGTTTGAATCTGTTTAACTCTGTTCAACTCTGTATAACTCTGTTTACCTTTTTTTGCCTCTGCATAAATCAGTTTGGCTCTGT
Organism: Carcharodon carcharias; assembly: GCF_017639515.1. Taxonomy (NCBI): domain Eukaryota; kingdom Metazoa; phylum Chordata; class Chondrichthyes; order Lamniformes; family Lamnidae; genus Carcharodon; species Carcharodon carcharias. Next base: position 115,405,415 of record NC_054484.1, on the reverse strand, counting down.
TTGCCACTGTTTAACTCTGGTCATCTCTGTTCAACTCTGCTGGCCTCTGTTTAACTCTGGTTAAGTCTGTCGAACTCTGTTTGCCTCTGTTTATCTCCGTTCAACTCTGTATGAATCTGTTTACATCTGTTTGCCTCTCTTTGAATCTGTTCAAACCTGTTTGACTCATTTTAACTCTGTTTGCCTCTGTTTGCCTCTGCTTAACACTGTATAACTCTGTTTGCCTCTGTTTAAGTCTGTTGAAATATGTTTGCCTCTGTTTAACTCTGTTTAACTCTGTTGAACTCTGTTTGCCTCTGCTTAACTCTGTACAACTCTGTTTGCCTCTGTTTAAGTCTATTTAAATCTGATTGCCTCTGTTTAACTCTGTTTAACTCTTTTGAATTCTGTTTGCCTCTGTTTAGCTCTGTTTAACTCAGTTTGCATCTGTTTAAATCTGTTTAACTCTGTTTGCCTCCTTTAAACTCTGTTTAACTCTGTTTGCCTCTGTTTAACTCTGTTTAACTCTGTTGAACTCTGTTTGCCTCTGTTTAGCGCTGTTTAACTCAATTTAACTCGGTTTGCCTCTGTTTAACTCTGTTTGCCTCTGTTTAGCTCTGTTTGACTCTGTTTAACTCTGTTCAACTCTGTATAACTCTGTTTACCTTTTTTTTGCCTCTGTATAAATCAGTTTGCCTCTGTTTGCCTCTGTTTAATTCTGGTCATCTCTGTTCAACTCTGCTGGCCTTTGGTTAACTCTGGTTAAGTCTGTCGAACTCTGTTTGCCTCTGTTTATCACTGTTCAACTCTGCATAACTCTGTTTACCTCTGTTTGCCTCTCTTTACATCCGTTCAACTCTGTTTGACTCTTTTTAACTCTGTTTGCCTCTGTTTGCCTCTGTTTAACACTGTATAACTCTGTTTGCCTCTGTTTAAGTCTGTTTAACTCTGTTTGCCTCTGTTTAACTCTGTTTAACTCTGTTGAACTCTGTTTGCCTCTGCTTAACTCTGTAACAATCTGTTTGCCTCTGTTTAAGTCTATTTAAATCTGATTGCCTCTGTTTAACTCTGTTTAACTCTTTTGAATTCTGTTTGCCTCTGTTTAGCTCTGTTTAACTCAGTTTGCATCTGTTTAAATCTGTTTAACTCTGTTTGCCTCAGTTTAACTCTGTTTAAATCTGTTTGCCTCTGTTTAATTCAGTTTAACTCTGTTTGCCTCTGTCTGCCTCTGTTTAGCTCTGTTTAACTCAATTTAACTCTGCTATCTCGGATTGCCTCTGTCTGCCTCTGTTTGCCTCTGTTTAACTCTGTTTGACTCTGTTTAACTCTGTTCAACTCTGTATAACTCTGTTTACCTCTGTTTGTCTCTGTTTAAATCTGTTTGCCTCTGTTTAACTCTGTTTAGCTCTGTTTAACTCAGTTCGCCTCTGTTTAACTCTGTTTAAATCTTTTGCCTCTGTTTAACTCTGTTTGCCTCTGTTTAACTCTGTTTAACTCTGTTTGCCTCTGTTTGCCTCTGTTTAGCTCTGTTTAACTCAATTTAACTCGGCTTGCCTCTGTTAAACTCTGTTTGCCTCTCTTTAACTCTGTTTGCATCTTTTTAACTCTGTTTAACTCTGTTTGCCTCTCTTTATCTCTGTTTCACTCTGTTTGCCTCTGTTTAACTCTGTTGAATTCTGTTTGCCTCTGCTTAACTCTGTACAACTCTGTTTGCCTCTGTTTAAGTCTATTTAAATCTGATTGCCTCTGTTTAACTCTGTTTAACTCTTTTGAATTCTGTTTGCCTCTGTTTAGCTCTGTTTAACTCAGTTTGCCTCTGTTTAACTCTGTTTAACTCTGTTTGCCCCTTTTAACTCTGTTTAACTCTGTTTGCCTCTGTTTAACTCTGTTTAACTCTGTTGAACTCTGTTTGCCTCTGTTTAGCTCTGTTTAACTCTGTTTAACTCCGTTTGCCTCTGTTTAACTCTGTTTGCCTCTGTTCAACTCTGTTTGCATCTGTTTAACTCTGTTTAACTCTGTTTGCCTCTGTTTAACTCTGTTTCACTCTGTTTGCCTCTGTTTAACTCTGTTGAAATCTGTTTGCCTCTGTTTAACTCTGATTGCCTCTTTTTAAATCTGTTCAACTCTGATTGCCTCTGTCTTACTCGGTTTGCCATTTTTTAAATCTGTTCGAATCTGTATAACTCTCTTTACATCTGTTTGCCTCTGTTTAACTCTGTTTGCCTCTGTTTGACTCAGTTCATCTCTGATTGCCTCTGTTTAACTCTGTTTAACTCTGTTTGCCTCTGTTTAACTCTGTTTAACTCTGTTCAACTCTGATTGCCTCTGTATAGATTCGGTTAACTCAGTTTAACTCAGTTTGCCTCTGTTTAACTCTGTTTAACTATGTTTGCCTCTGTTTAACTCTGTTTGCCTCTGCTTAACTCTGTATAACTCTGTTTGCCTCTGTTTAAGTCTGTTTAAATCTGATTGCCTCTGTTTAACACTGTTTAACTCTTTTGAATTCTGTTTGCCTCTGTTTAGCTCTGTTTAACTCAGTTTGCCTCTATTTACATCTGTTTAATTCTGTTTGCCTCTGTTTAACTCTGTTTACTCTGTTCAACTCTGATTGCCTCTGTTTAGCTCTGTTTAACGCAGTTTAACTAGGTTTGCCTCTGTTTAACTCTGTTTGCCTCTATTTAACTCTGATCAACTCTGTTTGCCTTTGTCTAACTCGGTTTGCCTTTGTTTAACTCTGTACAACTCTGTTTACCTCTGTTTGCCTCTGTTTCACTCTCTTTGCCTCTGTTTGCCTATGTTTGACTCAGTTCATCTCTGCTCAACTCTGTTTGCCTCTGTTTAACTCTGTTTAACTCTGTTGAACTCTGTTTGCCTCTGTTTAGCTCTGTTTAACTCAATTTAACTCGGTTTGCCTCTGTTTAAGTCTGTTTGCCTCTGTTTAACTCTGTTTGACTCTGTTTAACTCTGTTCAACTCTGTATAACTCTGTTTACCTTTTTTGCCTCTGTATAAATCAGTTTGCCTCTGTTTGCCTCTGTTTAACTCTGGTCATCTCTATTCAACTCTGCTGGCCTCTGTTTAACTCTGGTTAACTCTGTCGAACTCTGTTTGCCTCTGTTTATCTCCGTTCAACTCTGTATAAATCTGTTTACATCTGTTTGCCTCTCCTTGAATCTGTTCAACCCTGTTTGACTCATTTTAACTCTGCTTGCCTCTGTTTGCCTCTGTTTAACACTGTATAACTCTGTTTGCCTCTGTTTAAGTCTGTTGAAATATGTTTGCCACTGTTTAACTCTGTTTAACTCTGTTGAACTCTGTTTGCCTCTGCTTAACTCTGTATAACTCTGTTTGCCTCTGTTTAAGTCTGTTTAAATCTGATTGCCTCTGTTTAACTCTGTTTAACTCTTTTGAATTCTGTTTGCCTCTGTTTAGCTCTGTTTAACTCAGTTTGCATCTGTTTAACTCTATTTAACTCTGTTTGCCTCTCTTTAAATCTGTTTAACTCTGTTTGCCTCTGTTTAACTCTGTTGAACTCTGTTTGCCTCTGTTTAGCTCTGTTTAACTCAATTTAACTCGGTTTGCCTCTGTTTAAGTCTGTTTGCCTCTGTTTAACTCTGTTTGACTCTGTTTAACTCTGTTCAACTCTGTATAACTCTGTTTACCTTTTTTTTGCCTCTGTATAAATCAGTTTGCCTCTGTTTGCCTCTGTTTAACTCTGGTCATCTCTGTTCAACTCTGCTGGCCTCTGTTTAACTCTGGTTAAGTCTGTCGAACTCTGTTTGCCTCTGTTTATCTCCGTTCAACTCTGTATGAATCTGTTTACATCTGTTTGCCTCTCTTTGAATCTGTTCAACCCTGTTTGACTCATTTTAACTCTGTTTGCCTCTGTTTGCCTCTGTTTAACACTGTATAACTCTGTTTGCCTCTGTTTAAGTCTGTTGAAATATGTTTGCCTCTGTTTAACTCTGTTTAACTCTGTTGAACTCTGTTTGCCTCTGCTTAACTCTGTACAACTCTGTTTGCCTCTGTTTAAGTCTATTTAAATCTGATTGCCTCTGTTTAACTCTGTTTAACTCTTTTGAATTCTGTTTGCCTCTGTTTAGCTCTGTTTAACTCAGTTTGCATCTGTTTAAATCTGTTTAACTCTGTTTGCCTCTTTTTAAATCTGTTTAACTCTGTTTGCCTCTGTTTAACTCTGTTTAACTCTGTTGAACTCTGATTGCCTCTGTTTAGCTCTGTTTAACTCAATTTAACTCGGTTTGCCTCTGTTTAAGTCTGTTTGCCTCTGTTTAACTCTGTTTGACTCTGTTTAACTCTGTTCAACTCTGTATAACTCTGTTTACCTTTTTTTTGCCTCTGTATAAATCAGTTTGCCTCTGTTTGCCTCTGTTTAACTCTGGTCATCTCTGTTCAACTCTGCTGGCCTCTGTTTAACTCTGGTTAACTCTGTCGAACTCTGTTTGCCTCTGTTTGTCTCCTTTCAACTCTGTATAAATCTGTTTACCTCTGTTTGCCTCTCTTTGAATCTGTTCAACTCTGTTTGACTCTTTTTAACTCTGTTTGCCTCTGTTTGCCTCTTTTTAACACTTTATAACTCTGTTTGCCTCTGTTTAAGTCTGTTGAAATATGTTTGCCACTGTTTAACTCTGTTTAACTCTGTTGAACTCTGTTTGCCTCTGCATAACTCTGTATAACTCTGTTTGCCTCTGTTTAAGTCTATTTAAATCTGATTGCCTCTGTTTAACTCTGTTTAACTCTTTTGAATTCTGTTTGCCTCTGTTTAGCTCTGTTTAACTCAGTTTGCATCTGTTTAACTCTGTTTAACTCTGTTTGCTCTCTTTAAATCTGTTTAAATCTGTTTGCCTCTGTTTAACTCTGTTGAACTCTGTTTGCCTCTGTTTAGCTCTGTTTAACTCAATTTAACTCGGTTTGCCTCTGTTTAAGTCTGTTTGCCTCTGTTTAACTCTGTTTGACTCTGTTTAACTCTGTTCAACTCTGTATAACTCTGTTTACCTTTTTTTTGCCTCTGTATAAATCAGTTTGCCTCTGTTTGACTCTGTTTAACTCTGGCCATCTCTGTTCAACTCTGCTGGCCTCTGTTTAACTCTGGTTAAGTCTGTCGAACTCTGTTTGCCTCTGTTTATCTCCGTTCAACTCTGTATAAATCTGTTTACATCTGTTTGCCTCTCTTTGAATCTGTTCAACCCTGTTGACTCATTTTAACTCTGTTTGCCTCTGTTTGCCTCTGTTTAACACTGTATAATTCTGTTTGCCTCTGTTTAAGTCTGTTGAAATATGTTTGCCACTGTTTAACTCTGTTTAACTCTGTCAAACTCTGTTTGCCTCTGCTTAACTCTCTATAACTCTGTTTGCCTCTGTTTAAGTCTATTTAAATCTGATTGCCTCTGTTTAACTCTGTTTAACTCTGTTTGTCTCTGTTTGCCTCTGTTTAACTTTGTTTAACTCAGTTTGCATCTGTTTAACTCTGTTTAACTCTGTTTGCCTCTCTTTAAATCTGTTTAACTCTGTTTGCCTCTGTTTAACTCTGTTGAACTCTGTTAGCCTCTGTTTAGCTCTGTTTAACTCAATTTAACTCGGTTTGCCTCTGTTTAAGTCTGTTTGCCTCTGTTTAACTCTGTTTGACTCTGTTTAACTCTGTGCAACTCTGTATAACTCTGTTTACCTTTTTTTTGCCTCTGTATAAATCAGTTTGCCTCTGTTTGCCTCTGTTTAACTCTGGTCATCTCTGTTCAACTCTGCTGGCCTTTGTTTAACTCTGGTTAAGTCTGTCGAACTCTGTTTGTCTCTGTTTATCTCCGTTCAACTCTGTATAAATCTGTTTACCTCTGTTTGCCTCTCTTTGAATCTGTTCAACCCTGTTTGACTCATTTTAACTCTGTTTGCCTCTGTTTGCCTCTGTTTAACACTGTATAACTCTGTTTGCCTCTGTTTAAGTCTGTTTAAATCTGTTTGCCTCTGTTTAACTCTGTTTAACTCTGTTGAACTCTGTTTGCCTCTGCTTAACTCTGTAAAACTCTGTTTGCCTCTGTTTAAGTCTATTTAACTCTGTTTGCCTCTGTTCAACTCTGTTTAACTCTTTTGAATTCTGTTTGCCTCTGTTTAGCTCTGTTTAACTCAGTTTGCATCTGTTTAAATCTGTTTAACTCTGTTTGCCTCCTTTTAACTCTGTTTAAATCTGTTTGCCTCTGTTTAACTCTGTTTAACTCTTTTGAATTCTGTTTGCCTCTGTTTAGCTCTGTTTAACTCAGTTTGCATCTGTTTAACTCTGTTTAACTCTGTTTGCCTCTCTTTAAATCTGTTTAACTCTGTTTGCCTCTGTTTAAATCTGTTGAACTCTGTTTGCCTCTGTTTAGCTCTGTTTAACTCAATTTAACTCGGTTTGCCTCTGTTTAAGTCTGTTTGCCTCTGTTTAACTCTGTTTGACTCTGTTTAACTCTGTTCAACTCTGTATAACTCTGTTTACCTTTTTTTTGCCTCTGTATAAATCAGTTTGCCTCTGTTTGCCTCTGTTTAACTCTGGTCATCTCTGTTCAACTCTGCTGGCCTCTGTTTAACTCTGGTTAAGTCTGTCGAACTCTGTTTGCCTCTGTTTATCTCCGTTCAACTCTGTATGAATCTGTTTACATCTGTTTGCCTCTCTTTGAATCTGTTCAAACCTGTTTGACTCATTTTAACTCTGTTTGCCTCTGTTTGCCTCTGATTAACACTGTATAACTCTGTTTGCCTCTGTTTAAGTCTGTTGAAATATGTTTGCCTCTGTTTAACTCTGTTTAACTCTGTTGAACTCTGTTTGCCTCTGCTTAACTCTGTACAACTCTGTTTGCCTCTGTTTAAGTCTATTTAAATCTGATTGCCTCTGTTTAACTCTGTTTAACTCTTTTGAATTCTGTTTGCCTCTGTTTAGCTCTGTTTAACTCAGTTTGCATCTGTTTAAATCTGTTTAACTCTGTTTGCCTCCTTTAAACTCTGTTTAACTCTGTTTGCCTCTGTTTAACTCTGTTTAACTCTGTTGAACTCTGTTTGCCTCTGTTTAGCGCTGTTTAACTCAATTTAACTCGGTTTGCCTCTGTTTAACTCTGTTTGCCTCTGTTTAACTCTGTTTGACTCTGTTTAACTCTGTTCAACTCTGTATAACTCTGTTTACCTTTTTTTTGCCTCTGTATAAATCAGTTTGCCTCTGTTTGCCTCTGTTTAATTCTGGTCATCTCTGTTCAACTCTGCTGGCCTCTGTTTAACTCTGGTTAAGTCTGTCGAACTCTGTTTGCCTCTGTTTATCTCCGTTCAACTCTGTATAAATCTGTTTACCTCTGTTTGCCTCTCTTTGAATCTGTTCAACCCTGTTTGACTCTTTTTAACTCTGTTTGCCTCTGTTTAAGTCTGTTGAAATATGTTTGCCTCTGTTTAACTCTGTTTAACTCTGTTGAACTCTGTTTGCCTCTGCTTAACTCTGTAACAATCTGTTTGCCTCTGTTTAAGTCTATTTAAATCTGATTGCCTCTGTTTAACTCTGTTTAACTCTTTTGAATTCTGTTTGCCTCTGTTTAGCTCTGTTTAACTCAGTTTGCATCTGTTTAAATCTGTTTAACTCTGTTTGCCTCCTTTTAACTCTGTTTATATCTGTTTGCCTCTGTTTAACTCTGTTTAACTCTGTCTGCCTCTGTTTGCCTCTGTTTATTTCTGTTTAACTCTGTTTGCCTCTGTTTGCCTCTGTTTAACTCTGTTTGCCTCTGTTTAACTCTGTTTGACTCTGTTTAACTCTGTTCAACTCTGTATAACTCTGTTTACCTCTGTTTGTCTCTGTTTAAATCTGTTTGCCTCTGTTTAACTCTGTTTAGCTCTGTTTAACTCAGTTTGCATCTGTTTAACTCTGTTTAACTCTGTTTTCCCCTTTTTAACTCTGTTTAACTCTGTTTGCCTCTGTTTAACTCTGTTTAACTCTGTTGAACTCTGTTTGCCTCTGTTTAGCTCTGTTTAACTCAATTTAACTCGGCTTGCCTCTGTTAAACTCTGTTTGCCTCTCTTTAACTCTGTTTGCATCTTTTTAACTCTGTTTAACTCTGTTTGCCTCTCTTTATCTCTGTTTCACTCTGTTTGCCTCTGTTTAACTCTGTTGAAATCAGTTTGCCTCTGTTTAACGCTGATTGCCTCATTTTAAATCTGTTCCACTCTGATTGCCTCTGTCTTACTCGGTTTGCCATTTTTTAACTCTGTTCGAATCTGTATAACTCTCTTTACCTCTGTTTGCCTCTGTTTAACTCTGTTTGCCTCTGTTTGACTCAGTTCATCTCTGTTTGCCTCTGTTTAACTCTGTTTAACTCTGTTTGCCTCTGTTTAACTCTGTTTAACTCTGTTCAACTCTGATTGCCTCTGTTTAGATCTGTTTAACTCAGTTTAACTCAGTTTGCCTCTGTTTAACTCTGTTTAACTATGTTTGCCTCTTTTAACTCTGTTTGCCCTCTGTGTTGGATCTGTTATAACTCTGTTTCCTCTGTTTAAGTCTGTTTAAATCTGATTGCCTCTGTTTAACTCTGTTTAAATCTGTTGAATTTGTTTGCCTCTGTTTAGCTCTGTTTAACTCAGTTTGCCTTTGTTTAACTCTGTTTAATTCTGTTTGCCTCTGTTCAATGGTTCCACTCTGTTCAACTCTGATTGCCTCTGTTTAGCTCTGTTTAACTCAGTCTAACTCAGTTTGCCTCAGTTTACTCTGTTTAACTCTGTTTGCCTCTGTTTAACTCTGTTTGCCTCTGTTTAACTCGTTTGCCTCTGTTTAACTCTGTTGAACTCTGTTCACTGTTTCCTCTGTTTACCTCTGTTTCGCCCTGTTTAACTCTTTTAACTCTGTTTGCCTTTGTTTAATCTGTTTAACTCTGTTTCCTCTGCTTTAACTCTGGTTTTAAATCTGTTCAACTCTGTTGCCTCTGTTTAGCTCTGTCTAACTCAATTTAACTCGGTTTGCCTCTGTTTAAGTCTGTTTGCCTCTGTTTAACTCTGTTTGAATCTGTTTAACTCTGTTCAACTCTGTATAACTCTGTTTACCTTTTTTGCCTCTGTATAAATCAGTTTGCCTCTGTTTGCCTCTGTTTAACTCTGGTCATCTCTGTTCAACTCTGCTGGCCTCTGTTTAACTCTGGTTAAGTCTGTCGAACTCTGTTTGCCTCTGTTTATCTCCGTTCAACTCTGTATAAATCTGTTTACCTCTGTTTGCCTCTCCTTGAATCTGTTCAACCCTGTTTGACTCATTTTAACTCTGTTTGCCTCTGTTTGCCTCTGTTTAACACTGTATAACTCTGTTTGCCTCTGTTTAAGTCTGTTGAAATATGTTTGCCTCTGTTTAACTCTGTTTAACTCTGTTGAACTCTGTTTGCCTCTGCTTAACTCTGTATAACTCTGTTTGCCTCTGTTTAAGTCTATTTAAATCTGATTGCCTCTGTTTAACTCTGTTTAACTCTTTTGAATTCTGTTTGCCTCTGTTTAGCTCTGTTTAACTCAGTTTGCATCTGTTTAACTCTGTTTAACTCTGTTTGCCTCTCTTTAAATCTGTTTAACTCTGTTTGCCTCTGTTTAACTCTGTTGAACTCTGTTTGCCTCTGTTTAGCTCTGTTTAACTCAATTTAACTCGGTTTGCCTCTGTTTAAGTCTGTTTGCCTCTGTTTAACTCGGTTTGACTCTGTTTAACTCTGTTCAACTCTGTATAACTCTGTTTACCTTTTTTTTGCCTCTGTATAAATCAGTTTGCCTCTGTTTGCCTCTGTTTAACTCTGGTCATCTCTGTTCAACTCTGCTGGCCTCTGTTTAACTCTGGTTAAGTCTGTCGAACTCTGTTTGCCTCTGTTTATCTCCGTTCAACTCTGTATGAATCTGTTTACATCTGTTTGCCTCTCTTTGAATCTGTTCAACCCTGTTTGACTCATTTTAACTCTGTTTGCCTCTGTTTGCCTCTGTTTAACACTGTATAACTCTGTTTGCCTCTGTTTAAGTCTGTTGAAATATGTTTGCCTCTGTTTAACTCTGTTTAACTCTGTTGAACTCTGTTTGCCTCTGCTTAACTCTGTACAACTCTGTTTGCCTCTGTTTAAGTCTATTTAAATCTGATTGCCTCTGTTTAACTCTGTTTAACTCTTTTGAATTCTGTTTGCCTCTGTTTAGCTCTGTTTAACTCAGTTTGCATCTGTTTAAATCTGTTTAACTCTGTTTGCCTCCTTTTAACTCTGTTTAACTCTGTTTGCCTCTGTTTAACTCTGTTTAAATCTGTTGAACTCTGTTTGCCTCTGTTTAGCTCTGTTTAACTCAATTTAACTCAGTTTGCCTCTGTTTAAGTCTGTTTGCCTCTGTTTAACTCTGTTTGAATCTGTTTAACTCTGTTCAACTCTGTATAACTCTGTTTACCTTTTTTTTCGCCTCTGTATAAATCAGTTTGCCTCTGTTTGCCTCTGTTTAACTCTGGTCATCTCTGTTCAACTCTGCTGGCCTCTGTTTAACTCTGGTTAACTCTGTCGAACTCTGTTTGCCTCTGTTTGTCTCCTTTCAACTCTGTATAAATCTGTTTACCTCTGTTTGCCTCTCTTTAAATCTGTTCAACTCTGTTTGACTCTTTTTAACTCTGTTTGCCTCTTTTTAACACTGTATAACTCTCTTTGCCTCTGTTTAAGTCTGTTGAAATATGTTTGCCACTGTTTATCTCTGTTTAACTCTGTTGAACTCTGTTTGCCTCTGCTTAACTCTGTATAACTCTGTTTGCCTCTGTTTAAGACTACTTAAATCTGATTGCCTCTGTTTAACTCTGTTTACCTCTTTTGAATTCTGTTTGCCTCTGTTTAGCTCTGTTTAACTCAGTTTGCATCTGTTTAACTCTGTTTAACTCTGTTTGCTCTCTTTAAATCTGTTTAAATCTGTTTGCCTCTGTTTAACTCTGTTGAACTCTGTTTGCCTCTGTTTAGCTCTGTTTAACTCAATTTAACTCGGTTTGCCTCTGTTTACGTCTGTTTGCCTCTGTTTAACTCTGTTTGACTCTGTTTAACTCTGTTCAACTCTGTATAACTCTGTTTACCTTTTTTTTGCCTCTGTATAAATCAGTTTGCCTCTGTTTGACTCTGTTTAACTCTGGCCATCTCTGTTCAACTCTGCTGGCCTCTGTTTAACTCTGGTTAAGTCTGTCGAACTCTGTTTGCCTCTGTTTATCTCCGTTCAACTCTGTATCAATCTGTTTACATCTGTTTGCCTCTCTTTGAATCTGTTCAACCCTGTTTGACTCATTTTAACTCTGTTTGCCTCTGTTTGCCTCTGTTTAACACTGTATAATTCTGTTTGCCTCTGTTTAAGTCTGTTGAAATATGTTTGCCACTGTTTAACTCTGTTTAACTCTGTTGAACTCTGTTTGCCTCTGCTTAACTCTGTATAACTCTGTTTGCCTCTGTTTAAGTCTATTTAAATCTGATTGCCTCTGTTTAACTCTGTTTGACTCTTTTGAATTCTGTTTGCCTCTGTTTAGCTCTGTTTAACTCAGTTTGCATCTGTTTAACTCTGTTTAACTCTGTTTGCCTCTCTTTAAATCTGTTTAACTCTGTTTGCCTCTGTTTAACTCTGTTGAACTCTGTTTGCCTCTGTTTAGCTCTGTTTAACTCAATTTAACTCGGTTTGCCTCTGTTTAAGTCTGTTTGCCTCTGTTTAACTCTGTTTGACTCTGTTTAACTCTGTGCAACTCTGTATAACTCTGTTTACCTTTTTTTTGCCTCTGTATAAATCAGTTTGCCTCTGTTTGCCTCTGTTTAACTCTGGTCATCTCTGTTCAACTCTGCTGGCCTTTGTTTAACTCTGGTTAAGTCTGTCGAACTCTGTTTGTCTCTGTTTATCTCCGTTCAACTCTGTATAAATCTGTTTACCTCTGTTTGCCTCTCTTTGAATCTGTTCAACCCTGTTTGACTCATTTTAACTCTGTTTGCCTCTGTTTGCCTCTGTTTAACACTGTATAACTCTGTTTGCCTCTGTTTAAGTCTGTTGAAATATGTTTGCCTCTGTTTAACTCTGTTTAACTCTGTTGAACTCTGTTTGCCTCTGCTTAACTCTGTACAACTCTGTTTGCCTCTGTTTAAGTCTATTTAAATCTGATTGCCTCTGTTTAACTCTGTTTAACTCTTTTGAATTCTGTTTGCCTCTGTTTAGCTCTGTTTAACTCAGTTTGCATCTGTTTAAATCTGTTTAACTCTGTTTGCCTCCTTTTAACTCTGTTTAAATCTGTTTGCCTCTGTTTAACTTTGTTTAACTCTTTTGAATTCTGTTTGCCTCTGTTTAGCTCTGTTTAACTCAGTTTGCATCTGTTTAACTCTCTTTAACTCTGTTTGCCTCTCTTTAAATCTGTTTAACTCTGTTTGCCTCTGTTTAAATCTGTTGAACTCTGTTTGCCTCTGTTTAGCTCTGTTTAACTCAATTTAACTCGGTTTGCCTCTGTTTAAGTCTGTTTGCCTCTGTTTAACTCTGTTTGACTCTGTTTAACTCTGTTCAACTCTGTATAACTCTGTTTACCTTTTTTTTGCCTCTGTATAAATCAGTTTGCCTCTGTTTGCCTCTGTTTAACTCTGGTCATCTCTGTTCAACTCTGCTGGCCTCTGTTTAACTCTGGTTAAGTCTGTCGAACTCTGTTTGCCTCTGTTTATCTCCGTTCAACTCTGTATGAATCTGTTTACATCTGTTTGCCTCTCTTTGAATCTGTTCAAACCTGTTTGACTCATTTTAACTCTGTTTGCCTCTGTTTGCCTCTGTTTAACACTGTATAACTCTGTTTGCCTCTGTTTAAGTCTGTTGAAATATGTTTGCCTCTGTTTAACTCTGTTTAACTCTGTTGAACTCTGTTTGCCTCTGCTTAACTCTGTACAACTCTGTTTGCCTCTGTGTAACTCTGTTTAAATCTGATTGCCTCTGTTTAACTCTGTTTAACTCTTTGGAACTCTGTTTGCCTCTGTTTAACTCTGTTTAACTCAGTTTGCATCTGTTTAAATCTGTTTAACTCTGTTTGCCTCCGTTTGACTCTGTTTAACTCTGTTTGCCTCTGTTTAACTCTGTTTAACTCTGTTGAACTCTGTTTGCCTCTGTTTAGCTCTGTTTAACTCAATTTAACTCGGTTTGCCTCTGTTTAACTCTGTTTGCCTCTGTTTAGCTCTGTTTGACTCTGTTTAACTCTGTTCAACTCTGTATAACTCTGTTTACCTTTTTTTTGCCTCTGTATAAATCAGTTTGCCTCTGTTTGCCTCTGTTTAATTCTGGTCATCTCTGTTCAACTCTGCTGGCCTTTGGTTAACTCTGGTTAAGTCTGTCGAACTCTGTTTGCCTCTGTTTATCTCCGTTCAACTCTGTATAACTCTGTTTACCTCTGTTTGCCTCTCTTTACATCTGTTCAACTCTGTTTGACTCTTTATAACTCTGTTTGCCTCTGTTTGCCTCTGTTTAACTCTGTATAACTCTGTTTTCCTCTGTTTAAGTCTATTTAACTCTGTTTGCCTCTGTTTAACTCTGTTTAACACTCTGTTGAACTCTGTTTGCCTGCTTAACTCAGTAACAATCTGTTTTGCCTCTGTTTAACTCTTCTTAATCTGATTGCCTCTGTTTGAAACTGTTTAACTCTTTTTTCATGTCTGTTTGCATCATGTTTAGCTCTGTTTAACTCAGGTTTGTATCTGTTTAAATCTGTTTAACTCTGTTTGCCTCCTTTAACTCTGTTTAATCTGTGTGCCTCTCTTTAACTCTGTTTAACCCTGTTGGACTCTGTTTGCCCTCTGTTTAGCTCTGTTTAACTCAATTTAACTCGGTTTGCCTCTGTTTAAGTCGGTTGCCTATGTTTAACTCTGTTGACTCTGTTTAACTCTGTTCAACCTCTGTATAACTCTGTTTACCTCTGTTTGCCTCTGTTTAACTCTGTTTGCCTCTGTTTAACTCTGTTTAACTCTGTTGAACTCTGTTTGCCTCTGTTTAGCTCTGTTTAACTCAATTTAACTCAGCTTGCCTCTGTTTAACTCTGTTTGCCTCTGTTTGCCTCTGTTTGCCTCTTTTTAACTCTGTTTAACTCTGTTTGCTTCTGTTTATCTCTGTTTCACTCTGTTTGCCTCTGTTGAATTCTGTTTGCCTCTGTTTAACTCTGTATAACTCTGTTTGCCTCTGTTTAAGTCTGTTGAAATCTGATTGCCTCTGTTTAACTCTGTTTAACTCTGTTGAATTCTGTTTGCCTCTGTTTAGCTCTGTTTAACTCAGTTTGCATCTGTTTAACTCTGTTTAACTCTGTTTGTTCCTTTTTAACTCTGTTTAACTCTGTTTGCCTCTGTTTAACTCTGTTTAACTCTGTTCACCTCTGTTTGCCTCTGTTTAGCTCTGTTTAAGTCAGTTTAACTCGGCTTGCCTCTGTTAAACTCTGTTTGCCTCTCTTTAACTCTGTTTGCATCTTTTTAACTCTGTTTAACTCTGTTTGCCTCTCTTTATCTCTGTTTCACTCTGTTTGCCTCTGTTTAACTCTGTTGAAATCAGTTTGCCTCTGTTTAACGCTGATTGCCTCATTTTAAATCTGTTCCACTCTGATTGCCTCTGTCTTACTCGGTTTGCCTTTTTTTAACTCTTTTCAAATCTGTATAAATCTGTTTACCTCTGTTTGCCTCTGTTTAACTCTGTTTGCCTCTGTTTGACTCAGTTCATCTCTGATTGCCTCTGTTTAACTCTGTTTAACTCTGTTTGCCTCTGTTTAACTCTGTTTAACTCTGTTCAACTCTGATTGCCTCTGTTTAGATCTGTTTAACTCAGTTTAACTCAGTTTGCCTCTGTTTAACTCTGTTTAACTCTGTTTGCCTCTGTTTAACTCTGTTTGCCTCTGCTTAACTCTGTATAACTCTGTTTGCCTCTGTTTAAGTCTGTTTAAATCTGATTGCCTCTGTTTAACACTGTTTAACTCTTTTGAATTCTGTTTGCCTCTGTTTAGCTCTGTTTAACTCAGTTTGCCTCTATTTACATCTGTTTAATTCTGTTTGCCTCTGTTTAACTCTGTTTCACTCTGTTCAACTCTGATTGCCTCTGTTTAGCTCTGTTTAACGCAGTTTAACTAGGTTTGCCTCTGTTTAACTCTGTTTGCCTCTATCTAACTCTGATCAACTCTGTTTGCCTCTGTCTAACTCGGTTTGCTTTTGTTTAACTCTGTACAACTCTGTTTACCTCTGTTTGCCTCTGTTTCACTCTCTTTGCCTCTGTTTGCCTATGTTTGACTCAGTTCATCTCTGCTCAACTCTGTTTGCCTCTGTTTAACTCTGTTTAACTCTGTTTGCCTCTGTTTAGCTCTGTTTAACTCAATTTAACTCGGTTTGCCTCTGTTTAAGTCTGTTTGCCTCTGTTTAACTCTGTTTGACTCTGTTTAACTCTGTTCAACTCTGTATAACTCTGTTTACCTTTTTTTTGCCTCTGTATAAATCAGTTTGCCTCTGTTTGCCTCTGTTTAACTCTGGTCATCTCTGTTCAACTCTGCTGGCCTCTGTTTAACTCTGGTTAAGTCTGTCGAACTCTGTTTGCCTCTGTTTATCTCCGTTCAACTCTGTATGAATCTGTTTACATCTGTTTGCCTCTCTTTGAATCTGTTCAACCCTGTTTGACTCATTTTAACTCTGTTTGCCTCTGTTTGCCTCTGTTTAACACTTTATAACTCTGTTTGCCTCTGTTTAAGTCTGTTGAAATACGTTTGCCTCTGTTTAACTCTGTTTAACTCTGTTGAACTCTGTTTGCCTCTGCTTAACTCTGTACAACTCTGTTTGCCTCTGTTTAAGTCTATTTAAATCTGATTGCCTCTGTTTAACTCTGTTTAACTCTTTTGAATTCTGTTTGCCTCTGTTTAGCTCTGTTTAACTCAGTTTGCATCTGTTTAAATCTGTTTAACTCTGTTTGCCTCCTTTTAACTCTGTTTAACTCTGTTTGCCTCTGTTTAACTCTGTTTAACTCTGTTGAACTCTGTTTGCCTCTGTTTAGCTCTGTTTAACTCAATTTAACTCGGTTTGCCTCTGTTTAAGTCTGTTTGCCTCTGTTTAACTCTGTTTGACTCTGTTTAACTCTGTTCAACTCTGTATAACTCTGTTTACCTTTTTTTTGCCTCTGTATAAATCAGTTTGCCTCTGTTTGCCTCTGTTTAACTCTGGTCAACTCTGTTCAACTCTGCTGGCCTTTGTTTAACTCTGGTTAAGTCTGTCGAACTCTGTTTGCCTCTGTTTATCTCCGTTCAACTCTGTATCAATCTGTTTACGTCTGTTTGCCTCTCTTTGAATCTGTTCAACCCTGTTTGACTCATTTTAACTCTGTTTGCCTCTGTTTGCCTCTGTTTAACACTGTATAACTCTGTTTGCCTCTGTTTAAGTCTGTTGAAATATGTTTGCTCTGTTAAACTCTGTTTAACTCTGTTGAACTCTGTTTGCCTCTGCTTAACTCTGTACAACTCTGTTTGCCTCTGTTTAAGTCTATTTAAATCTGATTGCCTCTGTTTAACTCTGTTTAACTCTTTTGAATTCTGTTTGCCTCTGTTTAGCTCTGTTTAACTCAGTTTGCATCTGTTTAAATCTGTTTAACTCTGTTTGCCTCCTTTTAACTCTGTTTAACTCTGTTTGCCTCTGTTTAACTCTGTTTAACTCTGTTGAACTCTGTTTGCCTCTGTTTAGCTCTGTTTAACTCAATTTAACTCGGTTTGCCTCTGTTTAAGTCTGTTTGCCTCTGTTTAACTCTGTTTGACTCTGTTTAACTCTGTTCAACTCTGTATAACTCTGTTTACCTTTTTTTTGCCTCTGTATAAATCAGTTTGCCTCTGTTTGCCTCTGTTTAATTCTGGTCATCTCTGTTCAACTCTGCTGGCCTTTGTTTAACTCTGGTTAAGTCTGTCGAACTCTGTTTGCCTCTGTTTATCTCCGTTCAACTCTGTATAAATCTGTTTACCTCTGTTTGCCTCTCTTTGAATCTGTTCAACCCTGTTTGACTCATTTTAACTCTGTTTGCCTCTGTTTGCCTCTGTTTAACACTGTATAACTCTGTTTGCCTCTGTTTAAGTCTGTTGAAATATGTTTGCCTCTGTTTAACTCTGTTTAACTCTGTTGAACTCTGTTTGCCTCTGCTTAACTCTGTACAACTCTGTTTGCCTCTGTTTAAGTCTATTTAAATCTGATTGCCTCTGTTTAACTCTGTTTAACTCTTTTGAATTCTGTTTGCCTCTGTTTAGCTCTGTTTAACTCAGTTTGCATCTGTTTAAATCTGTTTAACTCTGTTTGCCTCCTTTTAACTCTGTTTAAATCTGTTTGCCTCTGTTTAACTCTGTTTAACTCTGTTGGACTCTGTTTTCCTCTGTTTAGATCTGTTTAACTCAATTTAACTCGGTTTGCCTCTGTTTAAGTCGGTTTGCCTCTGTTTAACTCTGTTTGACTCTGTTTAACTCTGTTCAACTCTGTATAACTCTGTTTACCTCTGTTTGCCTCTGTTTAAATCAGTTTGCCTCTGTTTCCTCTGGTTAACTCTGGTCATCTCTGTTCAACTCTGCTGGCCTCTGTTTAACTCTGGTTAAGTCTGTCGAACTCTGTTTGCCTCTCTTTATCTCCGTTCAACTCTGTATAAATCTGATTACCTCTGTTTGCCTCTCTTTAAATCTGTTCAACTCTGTTTCACTCTTTTTAACTCTGTTTGCCTCTGTTTGCCTCTGTTTAACACTGTATAAATCTGTTTGCCTCTGTTTAAGTCTGTTGAAATATGTTTGCCACTGTTTAACTCTGTTTAACTCTGTTGAATTCTGTTTGCCTCTGCTTAACTCTGTACAACTCTGTTTGCCTCTGTTTAAGTCTATTTAAATCTGATTGCCTCTGTTTAACTCTGTTTAACTCTTTTGAATTCTGTTTGCCTCTGTTTAGCTCTGTTTAACTCAGTTTGCATCTGTTTAACTCTGTTTAACTCTGTTTGCCTCTTTTTTAACTCTGTTTAACTCTGTTTGCCTCTGTTTAACTCTGTTTAACTCTGTTGAACTCTGTTTGCCTCTGTTTAGCTCTGTTTAACTCAATTTAACTCGGTTTGCCTCTGTTAAACTCTGTTTGCCTCTCTTTAACTCTGTTTGCATCTTTTTAACTCTGTTTAACTCTGTTTGCCTCTCTTTATCTCTGTTTCACTCTGTTTGCCTCTGTTTAACTCTGTTGAAATCAGTTTGCCTCTGTTTAACGCTGATTGCCTCATTTTAAATCTGTTCCACTCTGATTGCCTCTGTCTTACTCGGTTTGCCATTTTTTAACTCTGTTCGAATCTGTATAACTCTCTTTGCCTCTGTTTGCCTCTGTTTAACTCTGTTTGCCTCTGTTTGACTCAGTTCATCTCTGATTGCCTCTGTTTAACTCTGTTTAACTCTGTTTGCCTCTGTTTAACTCTGTTTAACTCTGTTCAACTCTGATTGCCTCTGTATAGATTCGGTTAACTCAGTTTAACTCAGTTTGCCTCTGTTTAACTCTGTTTAACTATGTTTGCCTCTGTTTAACTCTGTTTGCCTCTGCTTAACTCTGTATAACTTTGTTTGCCTCTGTTTAAGTCTGTTTAACTCCGTTTGCCTCTAGTTAACACTGTTTAAATCGGTTTAACTCTGTTTGCCTCTGTTTAGCTCTGTTTAACTCTGTTTGCATTTGTTTAAATCTGTTTAATTCTGTTTGCCTCTGTTTAACTCTGTTTCACTCTGTTCAACTCTGATTGCCTCTGTTTAGCTCTGTTTAACGCAGTTTAACTAGGTTTGCCTCTGTTTAACTCTGTTTGCCTCTATTTAACTCTGATCAACTCTGTTTGCCTCTGTCTAACTCGGTTTGCTTTTGTTTAACTCTGTACAACTCTGTTTACCTCTGTTTGCCTCTGTTTCACTCTCTTTGCCTCTGTTTGCCTATGTTTGACTCAGTTCATCTCTGCTCAACTCTGTTTGCCTCTGTTTAACTCTGTTTAACTCTGTTGAACTCTGTTTGCCTCTGTTTAGCTCTGTTTAACTCAATTTAACTCGGTTTGCCTCTGTTTAAGTCTGTTTGCCTCTGTTTAACTCTGTTTGACTCTGTTTAACTCTGTTCAACTCTGTATAACTCTGTTTACCTTTTTTTGCCTCTGTATAAATCAGTTTGCCTCTGTTTGCCTCTGTTTAACTCTGGTCATCTCTGTTCAACTCTGCTGGCCTCTGTTTAACTCTGGTTAAGTCTGTCGAACTCTGTTTGCCTCTGTTTATCTCCGTTCAACTCTGTATAAATCTGTTTACATCTGTTTGCCTCTCCTTGAATCTGTTCAACCCTGTTTGACTCATTTTAACTCTGTTTGCCTCTGTTTGCCTCTGTTTAACACTGTATAACTCTGTTTGCCTCTGTTTAAGTCTGTTGAAATATGTTTGCCACTGTTTAACTCTGTTTAACTCTGTTGAACTCTGTTTGCCTCTGCTTAACTCTGTATAACTCTGTTTGCCTCTGTTTAAGTCTATTTAAATCTGATTGCCTCTGTTTAACTCTGTTTAACTCTTTTGAATTCTGTTTGCCTCTGTTTAGCTCTGTTTAACTCAGTTTGCATCTGTTTAACTCTGTTTAACTCTGTTTGCCTCTCTTTAAATCTGTTTAACTCTGTTTGCCTCTGTTTAACTCTGTTGAACTCTGTTTGCCTCTGTTTAGCTCTGTTTAACTCAATTTAACTCGGTTTGCCTCTGTTTAAGTCTGTTTGCCTCTGTTTAACTCTGACTCTGTTTAACTCTGTTCAACTCTGTATAACTCTGTTTACCTTTTTTTTGCCTCTGTATAAATCAGTTTGCCTCTGTTTGCCTCTGTTTAACTCTGGTCATCTCTGTTCAACTCTGCTGGCCTCTGTTTAACTCTGGTTAAGTCTGTCGAACTCTGTTTGCCTCTGTTTATCTCCGTTCAACTCTGTATGAATCTGTTTACATCTGTTTGCCTCTCTTTGAATCTGTTCAACCCTGTTTGACTCATTTTAACTCTGTTTGCCTCTGTTTGCCTCTGTTTAACACTGTATAACTCTGTTTGCCTCTGTTTAAGTCTGTTGAAATATGTTTGCCTCTGTTTAACTCCGTTTAACTCTGTTGAACTCTGTTTGCCTCTGCTTAACTCTGTACAACTCTGTTTGCCTCTGTTTGACTCTGTTTAAATCTGATTGCCTCTGTTTAACTCTGTTTAACTCTGTTGAACTCTGTTTGCCTCTGTTTAGCTCTGTTTAACTCAGTTTGCATCTGTTTAAATCTGTTTAACTCTGTTTGCCTCCTTTTAACTCTGTTTAACTCTGTTTGCCTCTGTTTAACTCTGTTTAACTCTGTTGAACTCTGTTTGCCTCTGTTTAGCTCTGTTTAACTCAATTTAACTCGGTTTGCCTCTGTTTAAGTCTGTTTGCCTCTGTTTAACTCTGTTTGACTCTGTTTAACTCTGTTCAACTCTGTATAACTCTGTTTACCTTTTTTTTGCCTCTGTATAAATCAGTTTGCCTCTGTTTGCCTCTGTTTAACTCTGGTCATCTCTGTTCAACTCTGCTGGCCTCTGTTTAACTCTGGTTAAGTCTGTCGAACTCTGTTTGCCTCTGTTTGTCTCCTTTCAACTCTGTATAAATCTGTTTACCTCTGTTTGCCTCTCTTTGAATCTGTTCAACTCTGTTTGACTCTTTTTAACTCTGTTTGCCTCTGTTTGCCTCTTTTTAACACTTTATAACTCTGTTTGCCTCTGTTTAAGTCTGTTGAAATATGTTTGCCACTGTTTAACTCTGTTTAACTCTGTTGAACTCTGTTTGCCTCTGCTTAACTCTGTATAACTCTGTTTGCCTCTGTTTAAGTCTATTTAAATCTGATTGCCTCTGTTTAACTCTGTTTAACTCTTTTGAATTCTGTTTGCCTCTGTTTAGCTCTGTTTAACTCAGTTTGCATCTGTTTAACTCTGTTTAACTCTGTTTGCTCTCTTTAAATCTGTTTAAATCTGTTTGCCTCTGTTTAACTCTGTTGAACTCTGTTTGCCTCTGTTTAGCTCTGTTTAACTCAATTTAACTCGGTTTGCCTCTGTTTAAGTCTGTTTGCCTCTGTTTAACTCTGTTTGACTCTGTTTAACTCTGTTCAACTCTGTATAACTCTGTTTACCTTTTTTTTGCCTCTGTATAAATCAGTTTGCCTCTGTTTGACTCTGTTTAACTCTGGCCATCTCTGTTCAACTCTGCTGGCCTCTGTTTAACTCTGGTTAAGTCTGTCGAACTCTGTTTGCCTCTGTTTATCTCCGTTCAACTCTGTATAATTCTGTTTACATCTGTTTGCCTCTCTTTGAATCTGTTCAACCCTGTTTGACTCATTTTAACTCTGTTTGCCTCTGTTTGCCTCTGTTTAACACTGTATAATTCTGTTTGCCTCTGTTTAAGTCTGTTGAAATATGTTTGCCACTGTTTAACTCTGTTTAACTCTGTTGAACTCTGTTTGCCTCTGCTTAACTCTGTATAACTCTGTTTGCCTCTGTTTAAGTCTATTTAAATCTGATTGCCTCTGTTTAACTCTGTTTAACTCTTTTGAATTCTGTTTGCCTCTGTTTAGCTCTGTTTAACTCAGTTTGCATCTGTTTAACTCTGTTTAACTCTGTTTGCCTCTCTTTAAATCTGTTTAACTCTGTTTGCCTCTGTTTAACTCTGTTGAACTCTGTTTGCCTCTGTTTAGCTCTGTTTAACTCAATTTAACTCGGTTTGCCTCTGTTTAAGTCTGTTTGCCTCTGTTTAACTCTGTTTGACTCTGTTTAACTCTGTGCAACTCTGTATGACTCTGTTTACCTTTTTTTTGCCTCTGTATAAATCAGTTTGCCTCTGTTTGCCTCTGTTTAACTCTGGTCATCTCTGTTCAACTCTGCTGGCCTTTGTTTAACTCTGGTTAAGTCTGTCGAACTCTGTTTGTCTCTGTTTATCTCCGTTCAACTCTGTATAAATCTGTTTACCTCTGTTTGCCTCTCTTTGAATCTGTTCAACCCTGTTTGACTCATTTTAACTCTGTTTGCCTCTGTTTGCCTCTGTTTAACACTGTATAACTCTGTTTGCCTCTGTTTAAGTCTGTTGAAATATGTTTGCCTCTGTTTAACTCTGTTTAACTCTGTTGAACTCTGTTTGCCTCTGCTTAACTCTGTACAACTCTGTTTGCCTCTGTTTAAGTCTATTTAAATCTGATTGCCTCTGTTTAACTCTGTTTAACTCTTTTGAATTCTGTTTGCCTCTGTTTAGCTCTGTTTAACTCAGTTTGCATCTGTTTAAATCTGTTTAACTCTGTTTGCCTCCTTTTAACTCTGTTTAAATCTGTTTGCCTCTGTTTAACTCTGTTTAACTCTTTTGAATTCTGTTTGCCTCTGTTTAGCTCTGTTTAACTCAGTTTGCATCTGTTTAACTCTGTTTAACTCTGTTTGCCTCTCTTTAAATCTGTTTAACTCTGTTTGCCTCTGTTTAAATCTGTTGAACTCTGTTTGCCTCTGTTTAGCTCTGTTTAACTCAATTTAACTCGGTTTGCCTCTGTTTAAGTCTGTTTGCCTCTGTTTAACTCTGTTTGACTCTGTTTAACTCTGTTCAACTCTGTATAACTCTGTTTACCTTTTTTTTGCCTCTGTATAAATCAGGTTGCCTCTGTTTGCCTCTGTTTAACTCTGGTCATCTCTGTTCAACTCTGCTGGCCTCTGTTTAACTCTGGTTAAGTCTGTCGAACTCTGTTTGCCTCTGTTTATCTCCGTTCAACTCTGTATGAATCTGTTTACATCTGTTTGCCTCTCTTTGAATCTGTTCAACCCTGTTTGACTCATTTTAACTCTGTTTGCCTCTGTTTGCCTCTGTTTAACACTGTATAACTCTGTTTGCCTCTGTTTAAGTCTGTTGAAATATGTTTGCCTCTGTTTAACTCTGTTTAACTCTGTTGAACTCTGTTTGCCTCTGCTTAACTCTGTACAACTCTGTTTGCCTCTGTTTAAGTCTATTTAAATCTGATTGCCTCTGTTTAACTCTGTTTAACTCTATTGAATTCTGTTTGCCTCTGTTTAGCTCTGTTTAACTCAGTTTGCATCTGTTTAAATCTGTGTAACTCTGTTTGCCTCCTTTAAACTCTGTTTAACTCTGTTTGCCTCCGTTTAACTCTGTTTAACTCTGTTGAACTCTGTTTGCCTCTGTTTAACTCTGTTTGCCTCTGTTTAGCCCTGTTTGACTCTGTTTAACTCTGTTCAACTCTGTATAACTCTGTTTACCTTTTTTTTGCCTCTGTATAAATCAGTTTGCCTCTGTTTGCCTCTGTTTAATTCTGGTCATCTCTGTTCAACTCTGCTGGCCTTTGGTTAACTCTGGTTAAGTCTGTCGAACTCTGTTTGCCTCTGTTTATCTCCGTTCAACTCTGTATAAATCTGTTTACCTCTGTTTGCCTCTCTTTGAATCTGTTCAACCCTGTTTGACTCATTTTAACTCTGTTTGCCTCTGTTTGCCTCTGTTTAACACTGTATAACTCTGTTTGCCTCTGTTTAAGTCTGTTGAAATATGTTTGCCTCTGTTTAACTCTGTTTAACTCTGTTGAACTCTGTTTGCCTCTGCTTAACTCTGTATAACTCTGTTTGCCTCTGTTTAAGTCTATTTAAATCTGATTGCCTCTGTTTAACTTTGTTTATCTCTTTTGAATTCTGTTTGCCTCTGTTTAGCTCTGTTTAACTCAGTTTGCATCTGTTTAAATCTGTTTAACTCTGTTTGCCTCCTTTTAACTCTGTTTAAATCTGTTTGCCTCTGTTTAACTCTGTTTAACTCTGTTGGACTCTGTTTGCCTCTGTTTAGCTCTGTTTAACTCAATTTAACTCGGTTTGCCTCTGTTTAAGTCGGTTTGCCTCTGTTTAACTCTGTTTGACTCTGTTTAACTCTGTTCAACTCTGTATAACTCTGTTTACCTCTGTTTGCCTCTGTTTAAATCTGTTTGCCTCTGTTTAACTCTGTTTAACTCTGTTGAACTCTGTTTGCCTCTGTTTAGCTCTGTTTAACTCAATTTAACTCGGCTTGCCTCTGTTAAACTCTGTTTGCCTCTCTTTAACTCTGTTTGCATCTTTTTAACTCTGTTTAACTCTGTTTGCCTCTCTTTATCTCTGTTTCACTCTGTTTGCCTCTGTTTAACTCTGTTGAAATCAGTTTGCCTCTGTTTAACGCTGATTGCCTCATTTTAAATCTGTTCCACTCTGATTGCCTCTGTCTTACTCGGTTTGCCATTTTTTAACTCTGTTCGAATCTGTATAACTCTGTTTACCTCTGTTTGCCTCTGTTTAACTCTGTTTGCCTCTGTTTGACTCAGTTCATCTCTGATTGCCTCTGTTTAACTCTGTTTAACTCTGTTTGCCTCTGTTTAACTCTGTTTAACTCTGTTCAACTCTGATTGCCTCTGTATAGATTCGGTTAACTCAGTTTAACTCAGTTTGCCTCTGTTTAACTCTGTTTAACTATGTTTGCCTCTGTTTAACTCTGTTTGCCTCTGCTTAACTCTGTATAACTCTGTTTGCCTCTGTTTAAGTCTGTTTAAATCTGATTGCCTCTGTTTAACTCTGTTTAACTCTTTTGAATTCTGTTTGCCTCTGTTTAGCTCTGTTTAACTCAGTTTGCCTCTGTTTATATCTGTTTAATTCTGTTTGCCTCTGTTTAACTCTGTTTCACTCTGTTCAACTCTGATTGCCTCT
The DNA here is from genome assembly GCF_017639515.1 of Carcharodon carcharias. Taxonomy (NCBI): domain Eukaryota; kingdom Metazoa; phylum Chordata; class Chondrichthyes; order Lamniformes; family Lamnidae; genus Carcharodon; species Carcharodon carcharias. The sequence continues at coordinate 115,380,736 of NC_054484.1, read as the reverse complement.
GTTTAGCTCTGTTTAACGCAGTTTAACTCAGTTTGCCTCTGTTTAACTCTGTTTGCCTCTATTTAACTCTGATCAACTCTGTTTGCCTCTGTCTAACTCGGTTTGCTTTTGTTTAACTCTGTACAACTCTGTTTACCTCTGTTTGCCTCTGTTTCACTCTCTTTGCCTCTGTTTGCCTATGTTTGACTCAGTTCATCTCTGCTCAACTCTGTTTGCCTCTGTTTAACTCTGTTTAACTCTGTTGAACTCTGTTTGCCTCTGTTTAGCTCTGTTTAACTCAATTTAACTCGGTTTGCCTCTGTTTAAGTCTGTTTGCCTCTGTTTAACTCTGTTTGACTCTGTTTAACTCTGTTCAACTCTGTATAACTCTGTTTACCTTTTTTTGCCTCTGTATAAATCAGTTTGCCTCTGTTTGCCTCTGTTTAACTCTGGTCATCTCTGTTCAACTCTGCTGGCCTCTGTTTAGCTCTGGTTAAGTCTGTCGAACTCTGTTTGCCTCTGTTTATCTCCGTTCAACTCTGTATAAATCTGTTTACATCTGTTTGCCTCTCCTTGAATCTGTTCAACCCTGTTTGACTCATTTTAACTCTGTTTGCCTCTGTTTGCCTCTGTTTAACACTGTATAACTCTGTTTGCCTCTGTTTAAGTCTGTTGAAATATGTTTGCCACTGTTTAACTCTGTTTAACTCTGTTGAACTCTGTTTGCCTCTGCTTAACTCTGTATAACTCTGTTTGCCTCTGTTTAAGTCTATTTAAATCTGATTGCCTCTGTTTAACTCTGTTTAACTCTTTTGAATTCTGTTTGCCTCTGTTTAGCTCTGTTTAACTCAGTTTGCATCTGTTTAACTCTGTTTAACTCTGTTTGCCTCTCTTTAAATCTGTTTAACTCTGTTTGCCTCTGTTTAACTCTGTTGAACTCTGTTTGCCTCTGTTTAGCTCTGTTTAACTCAATTTAACTCGGTTTGCCTCTGTTTAAGTCTGTTTGCCTCTGTTTAACTCTGTTTGACTCTGTTTAACTCTGTTCAACTCTGTATAACTCTGTTTACCTTTTTTTTGCCTCTGTATAAATCAGTTTGCCTCTGTTTGCCTCTGTTTAACTCTGGTCATCTCTGTTCAACTCTGCTGGCCTCTGTTTAACTCTGGTTAAGTCTGTCGAACTCTGTTTGCCTCTGTTTATCTCCGTTCAACTCTGTATGAATCTGTTTACATCTGTTTGCCTCTCTTTGAATCTGTTGAACCCTGTTTGACTCATTTTAACTCTGTTTGCCTCTGTTTGCCTCTGTTTAACACTGTATAACTCTGTTTGCCTCTGTTTAAGTCTGTTGAAATATGTTTGCCTCTGTTTAACTCTGTTTAACTCTGTTGAACTCTGTTTGCCTCTGCTTAACTCTGTACAACTCTGTTTGCCTCTGTTTAAGTCTATTTAAATCTGATTGCCTCTGTTTAACTCTGTTTAACTCTTTTGAATTCTGTTTGCCTCTGTTTAACTCTGTTTAACTCAGTTTGCCTCTCTTTAAATCTGTTTAACTCTGTTTGCCTCTATTTAACTCTGTTTAACTCTGTTTGCCTCTGTTTAACTCTGTTAACTCTGTTGAACTCTGTTTGCCTCTGTTTAAATCTGTTTAACTCAATTTAACTCGGTTTGCCTCTGTTTAAGTCTGTTTGCCTCTGTTTAACTCTGTTTGACTCTGTTTAACTCTGTTCAACTCTGTATAACTCTGTTTACCTTTTTTTTTGCCTCTGTATAAATCAGTTTGCCTCTGTTTGCCTCTGTTTAACTCTGGTCATCTCTGTTCAACTCTGCTGGCCTCTGTTTAACTCTGGTTAACTCTGTCGAACTCTGTTTGCCTCTGTTTGTCTCCTTTCAACTCTGTATAAATCTGTTTACCTCTGTTTGCCTCTCTTTGAATCTGTTCAACTCTGTTTGACTCTTTTTAACTCTGTTTGCCTCTGTTTGCCTCTTTTTAACACTTTATAACTCTGTTTGCCTCTGTTTAAGTCTGTTGAAATATGTTTGCCACTGTTTAACTCTGTTTAACTCTGTTGAACTCTGTTTGCCTCTGCTTAACTCTGTATAACTCTGTTTGCCTCTGTTTAAGTCTATTTAAATCTGATTGCCTCTATTTAACTCTGTTTAACACTTTTGAATTCTGTTTGCCTCTGTTTAGCTCTGTTTAACTCAGTTTGCATCTGTTTAACTCTGTTTAACTCTGTTTGCTCTCTTTAAATCTGTTTAAATCTGTTTGCCTCTGTTTAACTCTGTTGAACTCTGTTTGCCTCTGTTTAGCTCTGTTTAACTCAATTTAACTCGGTTTGCCTCTGTTTAAGTCTGTTTGCCTCTGTTTAACTCTGTTTGACTCTGTTTAACTCTGTTCAACTCTGTATAACTCTGTTTACCTTTTTTTTGCCTCTGTATAAATCAGTTTGCCTCTGTTTGACTCTGTTTAACTCTGGCCATCTCTGTTCAACTCTGCTGGCCTCTGTTTAACTCTGGTTAAGTCTGTCGAACTCTGTTTGCCTCTGTTTATCTCCGTTCAACTCTGTATAATTCTGTTTACATCTGTTTGCCTCTCTTTGAATCTGTTCAACCCTGTTTGACTCATTTTAACTCTGTTTGCCTCTGTTTGCCTCTGTTTAAACACTGTATAACTCTGTTTGCCTCTGTTTAAGTCTGTTGAAATATGTTTGCCACTGTTTAACTCTGTTTAACTCTGTTGAACTCTGTTTGCCTCTGCTTAACTCTGTATAACTCTGTTTGCCTCTGTTTAAGTCTATTTAAATCTGATTGCCTCTGTTTAACTCTGTTTAACTCTTTTGAATTCTGTTTGCCTCTGTTTAGCTCTGTTTAACTCAGTTTGCATCTGTTTAACTCTGTTTAACTCTGTTTGCCTCTCTTTAAATCTGTTTAACTCTGTTTGCCTCTGTTTAACTCTGTTGAACTCTGTTTGCCTCTGTTTAGCTCTGTTTAACTCAATTTAACTCGGTTTGCCTCTGTTTAAGTCTGTTTGCCTCTGTTTAACTCTGTTTGACTCCTTTTAACTCTGTGCAACTCTGTATGACTCTGTTTACCTTTTTTTTGCCTCTGTATAAATCAGTTTGCCTCTGTTTGCCTCTGTTTAACTCTGGTCATCTCTGTTCAACTCTGCTGGCCTTTGTTTAACTCTGGTTAAGTCTGTCGAACTCTGTTTGTCTCTGTTTATCTCCGTTCAACTCTGTATAAATCTGTTTACCTCTGTTTGCCTCTCTTTGAATCTGTTCAACCCTGTTTGACTCATTTTAACTCTGTTTGCCTCTGTTTGCCTCTGTTTAACACTGTATAACTCTGTTTGCCTCTGTTTAAGTCTGTTGAAATATGTTTGCCTCTGTTTAACTCTGTTTAACTCTGTTGAACTCTGTTTGCCTCTGCTTAACTCTGTACAACTCTGTTTGCCTCTGTTTAAGTCTATTTAAATCTGATTGCCTCTGTTTAACTCTGTTTAACTCTTTTGAATTCTGTTTGCCTCTGTTTAACTCTGTTTAACTCAGTTTGCATCTGTTTAAATCTGTTTTACTCTGTTTGCCTCTGTATAACTCTGTATAACTCTGTTTGCCTCTGTTTAACTCTGTTTAAATCTGTTGAATTCTGTTTGCCTCTGTTTAGCTCTGTTTAACTCAGTTTGCATCTGTTTAACTCTGTTTAACTCTGTTTGCCTCTCTTTAAATCTGTTTAACTCTGTTTGCCTCTGTTTAAATCTGTTGAACTCTGTTTGCCTCTGTTTAGCTCTGTTTAACTCTGGTTAACTCAGTTTGCTTCTGTTCAAATCTGTTTGCCTCTGTTTAACTCTGTTTGACTCTGTTTGCCTCTGTTTAACTCTGTTTAACTCTGTCTAACTCTTTTTGCCTCTGTTTAAATCAGTTTGCCTCTGTTTGCCTCTGTTTAACTCTGGTCATCTCTGTTCAACTCTGCTGGCCTCTGTTTAACTCTGTTTAAGTCTGTCGAACTCTGTTTGCCTCTGTTTATCTCCGTTCAACTCTCTATAACTCTGTTTACTTCTGTTTGCCTCTCTTTCAATCTGTTCAAACCTGTTTGACTCTATTTTAACTCTGTTTGCCTCTGTTTGCCTCTGTTTAACACTGTATAACTCTGTTTGCCTCTGTTTAACTCTGTTGAAATCTGTTTGCCTCTGTTTAACTCTGTTTAACTCTGTTGAACTCTGTTTGCCTCTGCTTAACTCTGTTTAACTCTGTTTGCCTCTGTTTAAGTCTATTTAAATCTGTTTGCATCTGTTTAACTCTGTTTAACTATGTTTAATTCTGTTTGCCTCTGTTTAGCTCTGTTTAACTCAGTTTGCATCTGTTTAAATTTGTTCAACTCTGTTTGCCTCTGTTTAACTCTGTTTAACTCTGTTTGCCTCCGTTTAACTCTGTTTAACTCTGTTGAACTCTGTTTGCCTCTGTTTAACTCTGTTTGCCTCTGTTTAACTCTGTTTGACTCTGTTTAACTCTGTTCAACTCTGTATAACTCTGTTTACCTTTTTTTTTGCCTCTGTATAAATCAGTTTGCCTCTGTTTGCCTCTGTTTAATTCTGGTCATCTCTGTTCAACTCTGCTGGCCTTTGGTTAACTCTGGTTAAGTCTGTCGAACTCTGTTTGCCTCTGTTTATCTCCGTTCAACTCTGTATAAATCTGTTTACCTCTGTTTGCCTCTCTTTGAATCTGTTCAACCCTGTTTGACTCATTTTAACTCTGTTTGCCTCTGTTTGCCTCTGTTTAACACTGTATAACTCTGTTTGCCTCTGTTTAAGTCTGTTGAAATCTGTTTGCCTCTGTTTAACTCTGTTTAACTCTGTTGAACTCTGTTTGCCTCTGCTTAACTCTGTATAACTCTGTTTGCCTCTGTTTAAGTCTGTTTAAATCTGATTGCCTCTGTTTAACTCTGTTTAACTCTGTTGAATTCTGTTTGCCTCTGTTTAGCTCTGTTTAACTCAGTTTGCATCTGTTTAAATCTGTTTAACTCTGTTTGCCTCTGTTTAACTCTGTTTAAATCTGTTTGCCTCTGTTTAACTCTGTTTAACTCTGTTGAACTCTGTTTGCCTCTGTTTAGCTCTGTTTAACTCAGTTTAATTCAGTTTGCCTCTGTTTAAGTCGGTTTGCCTCTGTTTAACTCTGTTTGACTCTGTTTAACTCTGTTCAACTCTGTATAACTCTGTTTACCTCTGTTTGCCTCTGTTTAAATCTGTTTGCCTCTGTTTAACTCTGTTTAACTCTGTTGAACTCTGTTTGCCTCTGTTAAGCTCTGTTTAACTCATTTATGCTGCTCTGTTAACTCTGTTTGCCTCTCTTTAACTCTGTTTGCATCTTTTTAACTCTGTTAACTCTGTTTGCCTCTGTTTAACTCTGTTTCACTCTGTTTGCCTCTGTCTAACTCTGTTGAAATCTGTTTGCCTCTGTTTAACGCTGATTGCCTCATTTTAAATCTGTTCCACTCTGATTGCCTCTGTCTTACTCGGTTTGCCATTTTTTAACTCTGTTCAAATCTGTATAACTCTGTTTACCTCTGTTTGCCTCTGTTTAACTCTGTTTGCCTCTGTTTGACTCAGTTCATCTCTGTTTGCCTCTGTTTACTCTGTTTAACTCTGTTTGCCTCTGTTTAACTCTGTTTAACTCTGTTCAACTCTGATTGCCTCTGTTTAGATCTGTTTACTCAGTTTAACTCAGTTTGCCTCTGTTTAACTCTGTTTAATTCTGTTTGCCTCTGTTTAACTCTGTTTGCCTCTGCTTAACTCTGTATAACTCTGTTTGCCTCTGTTTAAGTCTGTTTAAATCTGATTGCCTCTGTTTAACACTGTTTAACTCTTTTGAATTCTGTTTGCCTCTGTTTAGCTCTGTTTAACTCAGTTTGCCTCTGTTTAAATCTGTTTAATTCTGTTTGCCTCTGTTTAACTCTGTTTCACTCTGTTCAACTCTGATTGCCTCTGTTTAGCTCTGTTTAACGCAGTTTAACTAAGTTTGCCTCTGTTTAACTCTGTTTGCCTCTATTTAAATCTGATCAACTCTGTTTGCCTCTGTCTAACTCGGTTTGCTTTTGTTTAACTCTGTACAACTCTGTTTACCTCTGTTTGCCTCTGTTTCAATCTCTTTGCCTCTGTTTGCCTATGTTTGACTCAGTTCATCTCTGCTCAACTCTGTTTGCCTCTGTTTAACTCTGTTTAACTCTGTTGAACTCTGTTTGCCTCTGTTTAGCTCTGTTTAACTCAATTTAACTCGGCTTGCCTCTGTTAAACTCTGTTTGCCTCTCTTTAACTCTGTTTGCATCTTTTTAACTCTGTTTAACTCTGTTTGCCTCTCTTTATCTCTGTTTCACTCTGTTTGCCTCTGTTTAACTCTGTTGAAATCAGTTTGCCTCTGTTTAACGCTGATTGCCTCATTTTAAATCTGTTCCACTCTGATTGCCTCTGTCTTACTCGGTTTGCCATTTTTTAAATCTGTTCGAATCTGTATAACTCTCTTTACCTCTGTTTGCCTCTGTTAACTCTGTTTGCCTCTGTTTGACTCAGTTCAACTCTGATTGCCTCTGTTTAACTCTGTTTAACTCTGTTTGCCTCTGTTTAACTCTGTTTAACTCTGTTCAACTCTGATTGCCTCTGTTTAGCTCTGTTTAACTCAGTTTAACTCAGTTTGCCTCTGTTTAACTCTGTTTAACTATGTTTGCCTCTGTTTAACTCTGTTTGCCTCTGCTTAACTCTGTATAACTCTGTTTGCCTCTGTTTAAGTCTGTTTAAATCTGATTGCCTCTGTTTAACTCTGTTTAACTCTTTTGAATTCTGTTTGCCTCTGTTTAGCTCTGTTTAACTCAGTTTGCCTCTGTTTAACTCTGTTTAATTCTGTTTGCCTCTTGTTTAACTCTGTTTCACTCTGTTCAACTCTGATTGCCTCTGTTTAGCTCTGTTTAACGCAGTTTAACTCAGTTTGCCTCTGTTTAACTCTGTTTGCCTCTATTTAACTCTGATCAACTCTGTTTGCCTCTGTCTAACTCGGTTTGCTTTTGTTTAACTCTGTTCAACTCTGTTTACCTCTGTTTGCCTCTGTTTCACTCTCTTTGCCTCTGTTTGCCTCTGTTGAACTCTGTTCATCTCTGTTCAACTCTGTTTGCCTCTGTTTATCTCTGTTTAACTCTGTTTGCCTCTGTTTAGCTCTGTTTAACTCAATTTAACTCTGTTTGCCTCTGTTTAACTCTGTTTGCCTCTGTTTAACTCTGTTTGACTCTGTTTAACTCTGTTCAACTCTGTATAACTCTGTTTACCTTTTTTTTGCCTCTGTATAAATCAGTTTGCCTCTGTTTGCCTCTGTTTAACTCTGGTCATCTCTGTTCAACTCTGCTGGCCTTTGTTTAACTCTGGTTAAGTCTGTCGAACTCTGTTTGCCTCTGTTTATCTCCGTTCAACTCTGTATAAATCTGTTTACGTCTGTTTGCCTCTCTTTGAATCTGTTCAACCCTGTTTGACTCATTTTAACTCTGTTTGCCTCTGTTTGCCTCTGTTTAACACTGTATAACTCTGTTTGCCTCTGTTTAAGTCTGTTGAAATATGTTTGCCTCTGTTTAACTCTGTTTAACTCTGTTGAACTCTGTTTGCCTCTGCTTAACTCTGTACAACTCTGTTTGCCTCTGTTTAAGTCTATTTAAATCTGATTGCCTCTGTTTAACTCTGTTTAACTCTTTTGAATTCTGTTTGCCTCTGTTTAGCTCTGTTTAACTCAGTTTGCATCTGTTTAAATCTGTTTAACTCTGTTTGCCTCCTTTTAACTCTGTTTAACTCTGTTTGCCTCTGTTTAACTCTGTTTAACTCTGTTGAACTCTGTTTGCCTCCGTTTAGCTCTGTTTAACTCAATTTAACTCGGTTTGCCTCTGTTTAAGTCTGTTTGCCTCTGTTTAACTCTGTTTGACTCTGTTTAACTCTGTTCAACTCTGTATAACTCTGTTTACCTTTTTTTTGCCTCTGTATAAATCAGTTTGCCTCTGTTTGCCTCTGTTTAATTCTGGTCATCTCTGTTCAACTCTGCTGGCCTTTGTTTAACTCTGGTTAAGTCTGTCGAACTCTGTTTGCCTCTGTTTATCTCCGTTCAACTCTGTATAAATCTGTTTACCTCTGTTTGCCTCTCTTTGAATCTGTTCAACCCTGTTTGACTCTTTTTAACTCTGTTTGCCTCTGTTTGCCTCTGTTTAACACTGTATAACTCTGTTTGCCTCTGTTAAGTCTGTTGAAATATGTTTGCCTCTGTTTAACTCTGTTTAACTCTGTTGAACTCTGTTTGCCTCTGCTTAACTCTGTACAACCCTGTTTGCCTCTGTTTAAGTCTATTTAAATCTGATTGCCTCTGTTTAACTCTGTTTAACTCTTTTGAATTCTGTTTGCCTCTGTTTAGCTCTGTTTAACTCAGTTTGCATCTGTTTAAATCTGTTTAACTCTGTTTGCATCCTTTTAACTCTGTTTAAATCTGTTTGCCTCTGTTTAACTCTGTTTAACTCTGTTGGACTCTGTTTTCCTCTGTTTAGATCTGTTTAACTCAATTTAACTCGGTTTGCCTCTGTTTAAGTCGGTTTGCCTCTGTTTAACTCTGTTTGACTCTGTTTAACTCTGTTCAACTCTGTATAACTCTGTTTACCTCTGTTTGCCTCTGTTTAAATCAGTTTGCCTCTGTTTCCTCTGGTTAACTCTGGTCATCTCTGTTCAACTCTGCTGGCCTCTGTTTAACTCTGGTTAAGTCTGTCGAACTCTGTTTGCCTCTCTTTATCTCCGTTCAACTCTGTATAAATCTGTTTACCTCTGTTTGCCTCTTTTTAAATCTGTTCAACTCTGTTTTACTCTTTTCAACTCTGTTTGCCTCTGTTTGCCTCTGTTTAACTCTGATTAACTCTGTTTGCCTCTGTTTAAGTCTGTTGAAATATGTTTGCCACTGTTTAACTCTGTTTAACTCTGTTGAATTCTGTTTGCCTCTGCTTAACTCTGTACAACTCTGTTTGCCTCTGTTTAAGTCTATTTAAATCTGATTGCCTCTGTTTAACTCTGTTTAACTCTTTTGAATTCTGTTTGCCTCTGTTTAGCTCTGTTTAACTCAGTTTGCATCTGTTTAACTCTGTTTAACTCTGTTTTCCCCTTTTTAACTCTGTTTAACTCTGTTTGCCTCTGTTTAACTCTGTTTAACTCTGTTGAACTCTGTTTGCCTCTGTTTAGCTCTGTTTAACTCAATTTAACTCGGCTTGCCTCTGTTTAAACTCTGTTTGCCTCTCTTTAACTCTGTT